>NC_056737.1:1889886676-1890004176 GCF_019279795.1 Protopterus annectens | reverse complement strand
TTATGGTAGTTTTTTTTTCTGTATGTTTGTACTTTGAGTAGTGCCAAAGGAACATTTATCTGAGTAGTGGTAGTAGAGCTAGCCATGGTCAGCACAGGTATATTGCCAGATGAGACTGAGGTGGGCTTTTAACTGGGTTTTAAAGATGGGACTGCTGCTTTGCAATCTGATATTTGGTGGAAGAGAATTCCAGATGATTTTAGCAACTGTGTAGGAGTAGAGGGATTCACCAGTACTGTGTCTACACTTAGCTACTTCAAGAAGGGCTTTGTTTGTGGATCTTAGCTGGTGAGCAGAATTGCGAAAGTTTAGTAAACTTGAGAGATCAGGAATCTTGTTTGGGTTGTACAACAAATAATCAGCCATGTTGAGTTAATTATAGTTTAGTAAGTTAAAGAGTTCTAGCCAATCTAGTTGTTTTAGTGAGTGACAGTGTTGGGAGCTGAAATTAGAGATGGTTGTGAATCTAGCTATTTTATTATCACAGCTGTCTTGCGAATTGATTGAGGGAAAAATAGGAAGACTTGATTGGGGTGAGGCCCTAACATTAGTAGCACAGAACTAGGGAGGATTACACTTCCAGAAAGTGGGCTGATGAAGTAAGTTCAGGGTTGAGTGAGGATGGACTTCTTCCAGATAAAATCAGTGTCCCTAAGACAGAGTCACACCAAGCTAAGTGGTGAGCTGTTTGAAACCTTGCAAAGGCATATGTTTGAACCCCAGCAGCAAGTAGAAATCTGTCTATGTTGAGCTGGCTGAATAAGAACTCTGACGGAGATTGGAATGAGGAAAGGACATAAATGATTTTCTTTTGTGGCTTGAGGTACTGTAAGTCTCTTTACATGCCTTTTCCTGATTATTTTACTAAAGTGGGGGGGGGGGTCTGTATAAAGTTATACATTTTCTTGATGGTTTCAATGGCATAATTTTACTCTAAGGACTTCAATCTAATAGTTGGAGTTTTACTTTTATTCTTAATGGATAATCACTTTATATTGCAGTTTTATAGTTCCTAAACTGGACAGCTGTTATATAGAAATGCTTAAATAACATAACTCTTTCCTATATATTTTGGTTAGCTAAGACATCTGTTCATTTAGATTCACTATGTTTTCTATCTATGGGTGGGATACATGAACTCCTGCATGTCATGCTAAGACCATTTGCATGATGGAGAGTGACTAGCATGCTTTTTGCTAATCACTAAACAGCTCTGCATGTTGTGCTCAGCTGCCAAACAAAGGTAAGTGATAGAATAGGCTACTTAAGGAGTAAGGAGATGAATTACATGCTAGTGAAGCAGATCATCATGATTTAGTAACATATAAAACTCATGCCTAAATGCTATGCTCACTTTAACCCGGAATTCCAACACTCTTTGGAATACAGCCATGAAGACATTTACAATATCAAATGCATGCCTAAATGCTACACTCCCTTTAGCCTGGAATTCCAACACTCTTTGGAATATAGCCATGAAGACATTTACAAAATGTTAGGGGTTGCTGCTGCTATTGTTAATCTGTACATGCAACAGGCATTAATGCAGACTGCTGCTGCTGCTTGACATTGGGCTAGAAGGTGTACAATATTTAGACCATGTTTGACCTACTATGGACTTCACTATATAGAAATAATAGACTGCTACATGGTGGAAAGGGATACCATAGTACAGATAGCCACCATCGACCACCCTCACCTGATGCCCCATGGGAATCGTAGAGAAACCATCCTAGTAGAAACCAAGTTATATGTAGCACTACATACACCAGAGACAGGCACTGATTATAATGCAGTGCTGCTTCATGTAAGGGAGCATAGCTGGTTCCATGTATCCCAGAGGAAAGAGCTACCACCATACAAAATTTTGGAACACTAGAGCAGACACTTTGATGGACATAATAAATGTTACACAAATGATGATCTTGCCATGAGCTTTATATATGTTTAAGTACTTATCCTTGGATATCTGGATTGGATGGATACAATGATTTGTAAATGTCATATATAGAGTTTAAAGGGTGCAGAATCTCCAAGGAATGATTCAATTTGTCTCATTGTCAGGGTAGGTGGGGTATGCCTGACTTTGGAATATAAATGGAAGCTGCTCAGATTTTTTTTCCCTAAAAAATAAAGAAGAGACTTATGTGGATATGATGTCAGTATTAGCCTGGATAGAAAGGAAATGGGATGTCCTTATGCAGGCATGAAAGAGGAAAGAATTGAAAGGTGTGATATGCAGGCATATCATATGTGTGGATATCTGGAATAACCCTTGTATAAGGAGAAAGTATAATTTGGTTAATTGTGGCAGGTTGAAAGGTAGACTGACCCATTTTTTTCAATTTGGGAGCCAAATATCTGTTGTGATAGAAAAAATGTATGCCATAAAAACAACATACCAACTGATGGGGATTACATGTTGATCACATTCTGTGGAGCAACTACTCATAATACAGGCATTGTTATTAATCCTACCAAACAGTTCTGAATAAATCAGTTCAAGCCCTGTAATATTCCCATATGCCCCCCCCTCCCAAATGGTAAAACTATGACTACAAAATTGAACAAATTGATTTCATGTACCTAGAAGAATGCTTTTTTATACTACTAGGCAGATGGAACACATAAGTGCAGAACAATAGCTCACATAAGGTGCTACAAGGACATGTCTGAACAGTTTAGGGATCTTTGCCCAAAACCTATGAAATAAAGTAAGGGATAATTGCAATAAACAATGTTTTATTTGTTTGTTTCTATAACAAAACGTTACAAGATAGGGAGCAGTCATTGAAATAAAAAGTATAATCCTTGGAAGCAATACTTGCAAAGACACTGCATATCTTGAAAGATTTCAAACAGTTCTCTTAAAAGTTGCATTGTCATAAACAGTTTTGTTTGGTAGTACTTGGGAAACAAATTAGTCTACCCTAGCACAATGAAAGTTCCATAGCTCCGAGTTTTGCTTATATCACATAGGTTACCCCCTCCATCATGCATATTGAGTATTATGTTAAATAAGTCTCAGCTCATTATCATTCCTGAATTACTCCATCTGCTATAAGTTTTGTTCAGGTAAACATGGTGTTAGTACCTACATGATAATGTATACACAACCTAACATTGAAGAGCAAATATTAAGATCTTTGGCTAGGTAATGCTTTGCAAGAGTGAATCCTTATCAATTTTGCATATCCAATTACTTGTTTAGCAATTCTGCTAATGAGAAATACACCTAGAGAGTGTGTGTGTCAGAGTGGAATGCCTTGCTGAGAAGGTTTAAGTTATACTTCTTGAGTTAGGAGAGAACCCTGATGTACACATTAGTTAACATTTTGTAAGAAGATTAGGTGCCTGTGATGGCAAAGTGGCCATCATTCAAAGTATATATACAACTTAGAATGTCAGGAAAAAAAAACAAATACACTCATGGGAAAATATAATACCTTTGTCATATAAAGGCAATACACTGGAGTAATGCGCACAAACTGAAATCAGAAATTCTTCACTTGCTGGAAGTTAATTGTAACTTCCCATGCTTTATGATCCTCACTTTTGCAAGGATTACAATCACACAATTGTACTGTGACAGGACAAATGAAACTATGTTCTAAGATGTATATAGTGTAGAGCAAATGGACATTTCAAAAATACAATGCCAAGCACAGGTGCTTGACTTTCTCTATTTTCTTTGTAAATGTTCATCTGGCAAAACAAGTTCATCATGTCAATGTGTCATTGCAATGTCACAAGTGTAGTGTTCAGATGTGTGAAGGTGCTGTCTTTCTGTGAAATAAAGGATCCTTTCTATAAAATATGTTACTTGTATAAAGCCACAAAGTTGATAAATGATCACAATAATATATGATTAAAAATTGGTTTTGATATGCTGTTTGGCCACTGGTTGGCATTGCCGGCTGGTTTCCATCAATGATACCCTGTACTGTACAGTCTACTTCCTATGACAAAACTCAAAATTTAATTTTGCATGGGAAAAGACTTAGTCCTTAGTCATGCAAATGAGACTGGTGATGGTGCACCTTAGTCAGCATTTTGGACATTACTGAATGCAGAAAATACATTTACATAACTTCTTCAATGGCTCGATTTGTTAATGAAGTCTGTTCTGACTAAAAGCAGAAGCTGTGCAGGATTTGACTCCACATTAGGGATAGCTTATCTTTATATGACATAATATATGTGTATCTTTCTTTTTCTTTACTTTAAGCTGAACTACACATGCAATTGATAATGTTTGTGTTTGCAATTTAAGTGTGTACTATGGTTGCTTAACATGGTAACATGACCTTTGTCATCTGCATTTCTCATATAAATGATTATAATTAAAGTACACTTCTGCATGCATGCTGTGAAATAAATAGTACATATACACTATTATGAGATACTAAAATTAATAAGATAATAATGGATTAGGGAAATATGAAGAGCACTACAACACAGCTTTCAAAACTTGTTGGATCATTGGTTCTGTGGCATATATTTTAATGATCCCAAGTGCACATTGTACTGCTATATACTGTAGAGACGTCACCTCCTATAAACTCTGTATGGTCCTTTCTTAAATATTTGTTATCCCATAAATGTTTCCATTGAAAACAGCAGCCCATCATACACAAGGTGAACAACTGTATTGTGACTTATTCTTTGTATGACAGTTGGCATCGCGCATGGGCACTATTCAGGAATGACTGTAAAAGATTGGCAGTTCAAGTCTTATGGCAAAAACACAGAAAATAATTACTCATGCACTATGACTTTGTCGCTGGCTATGCAAATAAACTTGGCTTCACTACACATCAGTAAGCATTGAATAAATTCCAAAAATCCATGTAATGGAAACTCAAGGAACACCTCGACTTGCAACAGTTACAGAGTTGTCAGAAATAGGTCCTGTTCTAAATTGTGCGCCTCATCATATACCCTTGGAATGTCAGACTTCCTGCAACATTAACAGTTAATACACCAAATGGAGAAGTTCTTGTTCCTTTAGTTAATGGGTTTATCTCCAAGATGCTATCTTTTCCATTTATTAACATTTTATGTGCCACCAAGGCATTGTGTAGTACTTTAACAAAGCTTACTTAAGGGCAATGCTGAACGACAGCATCGTGTAGATTTTCATGTCCCATTTGTTTGCAACAATGTTCACATTATGAATGTTATCAACAATCCCAGAATGCATACTCAGAGGTGGCAATATATCATTTCAAATGTAACTGTATATATATTATGTACATAACTATATATATTATTCACAGCACATCACAATGATTAATGCAATTTATGTGATGTATAACTTATTGTCACAGTATGTTGTGTGGTGTGATTAACACATTGATGCTTTGAATGTCTGTCAGACCACATTTCCCATTCAACAAAACATATATCATGTAATCTACAACCCTGATCCGTTCCACTAGCAGTCACTCCTCCTTTAAAACCATGCACCACTCACACCTAACATCTCACTGGGAATGCTACTGTACTACTCCTCCTACATAAACCAAATCTGAAACCCAGTCTCTCTCGCAGTACCAGTTCACTTACTTCTAAAGTAACTAAAAACTTTCTTTCTTTTCTCATCACTATAAGAACCTACTTTCACAAATAATACTTATTGTGCTCATTCTTCCTTTAAATTGTATCTAAAATCATGCTTGTAGTTGTACTTGTAATACTGTACAAAAGTGTTTATTACATCCTATGTATTCGTCTACATATTTATTATCAAAAATGTTTGTATATTTGTATGTTTTGAAGCTTTTCTCCTCAGGACTCCATTGAAAATGGGCTATCTTAGCACAGTGGACCATCCTGGTAAATCAACTGCAAATAAATAATAAATAAATAAATAAATAAATAAATAAATAAATAAATAAAATCTGTGTTTCGACACTCAGTATAAAATTTATTCTGTGGTGTGAACAGTTAATACACAGTTCTGTAGATTGTCGACTTAAACAAGTATGTGTTCTAATTATAGTCTATTAGTAGTCCATTTTACAACTGTTTTATGTATCCCTAGCAGTTTTCACAGTTCATTCACAACCTGATGGTGATGTTGCAGCTGCCTATAATGTATACTGTGTGTTGTGATCCAGGTATTATGGTGTATTGCATAATGCTCATTTCAGTAGACAGTTTTATCAAGGTGTGTAAACTGTGTACGTATGGCAGTAGTAGGTCATAAACACAAAATACAGTGCTTACATAGGTACACATGCTCTGCACACCAGTCACATAAAACTATTTAGAACAGTGCATTCAGCAGTTGTTCTTTCATGATAATGACATCAGCCACACTTGTGTTATGGTTACTTCTCTTAGGAGGTAACTCTTATGAGTGGTCTTTCTATCACAATTTTAATAATGTCCATAGGCATACACTGATATACACATGCACACAAATATAACAGTTGTTAACGGGTTGCCTCCACATGACTTGTTTCTGCCAAGATTTCCATCTTAGTAAATTTTTCCCAACATGCCCCGCACCTCCCATGTGCATACATCTCAGCTGTTATATGTTAGATGTCTGTAACAATTTTTAGTGCAGTATCATTTTCCTTCTATTTTCTGTTCAGCATAATAGTTCTGTATCTGTGGCATATTCTTGTGGATTGTACTGCTTAATAATTTCGATGTGTTTTCTGTCGCACTACCTACTCTTTTCAAAATGCATCTTACTGCCACAACTATTATTATATCCACCCTCAGTACTTGTGTGGACAGTAGGTCCAGGTGTTCCTTAATTTTATCAATTTGTCCACATATTTATTAGAGGGGATTTCTATTATTCCTGCATTGCCACTTTGATACATATCAACCATGGGAAGTTGTTAACTTTTATTACTTGAATTCCTTTTCAAACAACACATTTTTTCCTTCTGAACATTTACTGACTGTGTCTGTCTTTCATAAAGTACGTGATGACATCAGTGAAGTTCTCACTTGTCCATTACTCCACTCAATGCAATATACAGCTGTATCAGCCTTCCTTCTAGGCTTGTTGCATTAAGGCTCCCCTTGCTTTTATGCATTCCTAATGTATCTATCTGTTGTTGTGCCATGCATGTGCACACACTTATGGAGCTCAGATTTTGTACAGTCCTTTGCATCATGTAAAGAAGCCCAGCTTTACCTCAATGTGACCATGATCCTGTGCTGAAAGCTCAAACTGAAGCTGCTCGTCATGTAGAGTACCTTGGATTCTTGCATATTCGATTAGCAATGCTTCTTGTCGCACAAACAGGAATAATCATGTCAGCTCCAGCACGATGTGTAAATGATGTTAATGGATCCCCATGTGTGACTGAGAAAGAAACATAAAATCAGTATAATTAATTTGATGTAATATAACAAAAATTTAAATCAAAGAATATCTTAGGCATGTTTTAAATGGTTAACTTTTGGTGTGCTTCAGATAGAAATGGGATGATACTGAAGAAATGAATAGCTTTAGAAAATCTGAAATTCTGTAAAAATGCTAATAACAATAATGCATAATTCTATGAAGTGATCCTTCAATATATGTTTTTTTCAAATTGGATAAAGCAGCTTCACTTGGATCAGAAGGCAATTTTAACAATACTTCTTTTGAAAACTAGCTCCCCAAGGTTTATGCATTCCAGATCCCTTCATTCTGTTTATTATATGTTACATTTAATCTACAGGGTGAAATTACAAATGAGTGGACACTGCATCAGACCTGATAAAGACAAAGATCACATTTTCTTTCTTTCTTTCTTTCTTTCTTTCTTTCTTTCTTTCTTTTTCTTTCTTTCTCTTTGTTAACTTGGTAAGACCACTAGACACACACATCCATTTTGTGAGGTGACCCAGGTGCCCTATCCGGTTAACTGGCTAGCAAAGAGTCACACAGTAGGTGAATAGTAGCCAAAGGAGTCATACTCTGATTATCTAGATCATTCTAAAATTCATATGCCATGAAGTGGCGCACCGTGCTTTGAGGATTTCAGTCTATATTTCACAAATAAGATCACATTTAAAACAATAGTCCTATTTCACAATGCAGATATTGTCATCTTCAAACTACTGGTACAGCAGCAATAGACATTGTTTTAAAATAATGGAAAGAGTCATCTGATTTTAAGTTTGTATAAAAGCAATATGTATTTATTTTTTGCAAACGTACTTACTGAATACCTTTTACATGTTGTCAGTAATGATTCAATAACTGAGAGTAAAATAAGAAATATGCCATGTGTGTGTGTGTGTGTGTGTGTGTGTGTGTATGTGTGTGTGTGCGTGTGTGTGTGTATGTGTGTGTGTGTGTGTGTGTGTGTGTGTGTGTGTGTGTGTGTGTGTGTGTGTGTGTGTGTGTGTGTGTGTGTGTGTGTGTGTGTGTGTGTGTGTGTTTGTGCACATTTATGTATTTCTTGGTTTCCATACTAGTGGATGAGTACAAAGTGGATAAGGATGGAACTTGATGATTACAAGTGGATGAGCTGTGCCTTGACAGTCTTCATTTCGCAGAGGAGATCACTGTTGATAGTGTTTCTACTGCACTGAAAGCAATGATTTGAAAGTGCAACAGTGGAATTAGTTCATATGTATATGTTACAATAAGTTGTGTCTGTCCTATTGTCATTTCATCCAGCTGTAACTCAATGACTCATAGTGCAACTCAGTTTACAAAGTATTATTTTCCGGATAATGGTCTGGCATTTTTTATACAATACTGCCTTGCAAGCACTGTTGTATAAAAGAAAACTATAAGGGAAGACATTCACAAACTTTTTCCTCCCTCATTGCAAACCTTTTGAAACCTCCTGGTTGTGCTTTGTACCCATTTATAGTCTTGCGGTTAATTTGCAGGAACAGAACCATCCCAGTGGGGTGATGATTTTTTTTTCCTGAGCCCCTGCCTACATCAAAGTAACTTGATCATGTTATGCTGTTCTGGGGGAAGGGGAAAATATTGTCTTCTGATTGTGGTACAACAGATTACTTTTAAAAACATATTAGCAGACTTTGTAAGTTCATTGGTTTAGAACGCCTACTACCTTTGGGTGGAAGGTGTCCTGCTTTTAGTTACTCAGTTGATTATATTAGCAACGTTCTTTTGCAGACACATGCAATGAAATAAAGACCTGAATATTTTTCTGTTCACTGTCTCTTCATTGTAAACTATCAATCAACTGCATGACCCATACTGACCTGCATTATTAGAAGCATATCTTTTTTTTTAATAGATGGAGGCACAGAAAACATGGCTTCTGAGTTACTTGAAAGCATTCATATTAAAGCAATCAAAAGTATGATTTAACTTTTTTCCAGCAAATGTCAACTGGCACCAACAGTAAATTGTCCTGGTCCCCATTCAATAAACACATCACACCAAATTACATTTGACGACCTTTATTAAAACTTCCATAACATAGCTTTGATCACCAAAATTATTAATTATAACTAGACACAATATAGTTGGTTCTAAACACAGCATAAACATCATTGTAATGTTAATCAGGGCATCATACCTACTCACCCTGTCCCAGTAGGCAGTGTCCATACCTTTGCTCACTTACTTTACTTATGAAGCAGCGTCCAATATTCACTTCATATCCCATTTACCCAGTAAGCACCATCCACACCTGTACTCACTTACTTTACTTATGAAGTAGCGTCCCATCTCACTTCATACACCATTAATTGAATTACCTTCCACCAAATAAGCAGCATCCTTACCACAGCTTGCTTATCTATTCATCAAACTTCCTCCAGCTGCTCATTTTCCTTTCCCCAAATCCTTGAAATGAAGCCAGACACCAGAGGGGGAACAGAAGAGGGCAAGCCTGTCCCTCTTCTCCAGCAACCAACCTGAACAGGTTGTTCCCCCTCCCTTCTACCCCAAATTTTAAACCAACTTCCTCCCATAAAGGGAAGGGTTAAGCCAAACGTCATTCAGTGCATCCATCATCTGTAAAATACATTAGAACCCCAAGTAATCAGCAAATTAATTTTCCTTTCATAGTGAATCAGCTGCCTAGTATTCACTTAGTACCGAATGGCAATCAGGCCACTATACAAAATTTGTAAAATAACATAATCCTGTCCCCCATAAGATACAAAAGTCACTGCTAAATCCCCCTAACCAACTGGAATGTCCTGACCTTTGTACAAGCCTGAACCAAATAATGCAACCACCTGTCTACCAGTCTCCTACCCCCAGGTGGCTGCAACACAATTTGAGCAAGCTACCACCCCTACCATCTACTTGAATTATAACGCTACCCCCAAATTTCTGCAGCAAGCATCTGGTCCTGCTAACCCAGCCTGACAACCAGCAAACCATACCACAGTCATATCAACCCCAATAATAAGCCCTTTTCCCTCAGACTTCCCCCAAGTAAAAGTATGATGCCTGCTAAATTGCAAAATACACCAAAATCCTATATTCCTTGGATTTCCCTTTTAAAGCTTTCCTCTCAATATGCCCTCTGTCCTTTAATAATGAATTCAACCCTAAGCATCTGCTAGGAGACCTCAAACCAAGCCTTGCTTACTTAACAGTAATCTGCCTCTGCCATCTTGCTTGCTACTCCAGTCAAACAGCATGCATCACCTTCAGGTCACTGTCTGATGTGACTCTGCATCTTTCCACAACCGCACTACCCATCATTCCAGTTATAAGCACAATGGTCAATATACGCTGATCCCTCATTGATCTGTAAAAGAAAAGAAACTGTTAATGCTCTGCCATAAACCAAAGTATCTTAATCTTAAATGCTAGCAAAGGGACCCACCACCACCACCATCTCCCTTCAATCCTGTCCAAAATATGAGTAAGTACAACTCCTCTCATAATACCCAAAGGCTTAAATGTCATATATGACATTAATACCAATGACTGCCAATCTCTTAAATAGACTCTGCATACCCATCAAACATAGTATGTTGCTGCCCACTTCAAACGCAACCTTGACATCTGGAGCATCTCTCCCCGGGCCTCCGCTGAAAACAGGCTCTGTGGAACCTAGTCGGACATTCCCGGTCAACAAATGTTAAATAAATAAAATAAATAAAAATGAGTGGATGGATAACCACAAATTTCTCCCAGGCATCTTAACTTAACTGTGACCAATCCCAGTGGGGATAGCTAATTTCGTCCAACCACACACCTTACCAAACCCTATGGGTAACATCCCCTTCTCCTGAATCACCCTGCCATAGAAGATCAAGCAATAAATTAGGGAGAAGGTACCAGGGCAGCCTTTAGCTACCCCATAACCCTGCATTCGCTTACATGAGCAATCCGAGATGGAGTAAAAGAATGACTCCTTAAAAACCCCGTATATCAGACACCATATAAACACAAGAAGCTAACACAGAGTGCTCACATCCTACTACAAAACTCAGTTGCTTTAACCTAAAGACACGACAGTCCTTTTTTATAAGTACCAGACAACCCAATGCAGAAACTATCCCCCCTTTTCTTTTATATACTGTGGTGATCAATGAAATCGTCATTCTGCCATCTCGCGCCTACACCCTCCCTCTTATTAATTTATTTGGTGCTTACATATTAGTCACACCCATGTTCCAGACAACCTAATATTAGAAGGGCCAGGAGTCATCTGTTTTAGGCAGGATTAAGAAGGACAGAAACTAAAATTTGAATCAAATTCAGGGACAGTGGAGACGTATGGCCCCAGTCCCCAATGAGCACAGGAGGAAAATAGATTCCCTTCAGTGGATTCCACATGAGATCAAAGACTCAGGACAAAGCCATAAAGAATTGGGAAGGTAAAGGCACAAAATTAGGGGACCTTAAATCTGGACATCCTACGAAATCTGTACAGTTGAGAGGCATGCCTCAAAGTCTGAAGAGCCCAAATTCTGGACAGCCACAAACAGAGGGTCACCCCTTAACTACTGCACTGACTGATTCTCTTTCAACTATACCTTACGAATTCACCTTATGTCCACCATACCCATAACTGGCCCTCTACAAGCAGACTAACAAATGAATGCAAATACATTACCCCGCCACTAACTCCGCTTTGAACAATTGTCTGCCTTTCCAGTTCCAAAACCTGCTCCACATGACTAATTCCCCTGACTAAACTTCTTCCCTCAAGCAACTGCAAAGAAGCGTACTCAATCTGGCAATACCATACCCTATGTCTCCTTACAACATATCCCCAAATCTCCACAGTCAACCTAAACAATGGCTATTTCAACCTTCCAGCTACCACACAAACACAATTTTTACCACTGAATAAATAACTGGAAATCACCCGAAATGCCCCCCATGACCCCTTTTAAAAAAGGAACCAGTCCTGTACATGAACTCAGCAGCTTCACTGAATAATCTTCCCACTGATTAAGCAGCCTACACCAAACTACCATATTAGCAAGTTCCTACAAAAAAAAAAAAAAAAAAAAGAGGTACCATTACCTTTCAAAATGCCCTTCTTCTGGACGCTGACTAATATCTACTCTACGCTTCCATCACCTGTGAAATCACCATGCGCAACTCTTGATCCACCATCAGTACCATGCTGTCATTTTGTGACCTCCTTACACTCCCTCCAATGGCCAACACCACTCCAGACTGATCCGCAACAGAAAAGAAACTGCAAGTACTCAGCACTCATAAATCATAATTTCCATCACTGAGCACTGCCAAGATTCCCCCCTCATATCCTATATCAAAACTCCTAGGCCTACCAAGGAGCATAGTGCCACCATAACAGTTGTACATACTTAGAAAGTTGATATAATATGTGATTTTGTTTAGCATGCATTTTTTTTTTGAATGGCATGACGTCTGAAACTCATACATCTGTCATTTCATAAATTTCACTCTTTAATGGTTTGCACAATATTATGAAAACAGACCAAAATGCGAGGCCAGAATCTAATCATTCTGCAAAAATCTGCACAGTTAAGAGGAAATATGATATTTCTGCCAAAGAATAGCATTCAAATGCCAAGAGTATGAAACCATATGAGCAGAAAATGAGGGGCAGTGAACATAAACCCCACTTACGGACAGTAAGACATATTCAAACTCTCCTATACATTGTAAATTGGCACAATATCACCTGATAAGGATGGGCAAGGTGAATTCCAACATACGTCTCTGCCACAACAGTCCCCACCAGAAAAAACATGTTAGGAAGACAGCCCAAACCTATATCTGGGCACACAAAGGAGATCTGGGACAACCAAGTACAAGGGGGACAGCACTGATGAACCCGAACACCAAACAGGTCCAGCTGCAATGATCCACTGCTTACTGTCACCTGCGAGCCCACAAATTGCCCACAATGGCCACCTTCAACCCCTGCAAACCCCCAAAGACCCAACTAAAAACCTGCCACTCACTTAAAGCCTATGAACAACTTGATGAACAAGTTGAAACCCTCAAAGAGGAAAAGCATGCTAGCAGCAAAGCCAGCCAAACCAAATGAACAAATTTTTTTTTTCTCCATGAAAAACAGCACAACACACTGCCCCCAACCACTGCCCATGCCACATGCATGCACAGCCAGCAGCCATCACTCTCCTGGCTGTGAACTAACTTTCTTTTTCTTTTCTTTTCCTGAAATCCCACAAAACAGCTGTGGAGCCCCTCCTCCACACTGTGGAGAACCAATACGAAATCCACTGCCATAGAGCAACCCAACCCAAGAAAGACCAAGACAACCACATCCACTATTATGCTGTCAACACAGTTCAAGCAACCAGCAACTGCCGCATCCCCAAGCCAAGCAATAAAACACACCCTGTCCAACCCCCATCCCTCTGCTCTCTGCAAGCACCTTTTCCCTTTTTTCCTTTTATTATTGCAGGCAGCCCAGTCCCATCACTGCATCGCAACCCCCCCCCCCCCCGTGAGATCCACCAAGCAGCCAAAGCAAAACTTCACAGGCAAACCAGAGCAAAACCTCAGACACAGCCACGATTCATGCCATCTAAAGACCTGCGACTACAAACAAGTCACCCCACTCATTGCTGAATGCCAGACCTCTGCAATGCTGTTTAACACCCATCAGGAACACCCATCAAACCGGAAGCAAAAGGTGCAGCTGGGGAGCACATCATCTCAGCAAACAAAATCAAGACACAACTGACAAATAAGGTACCAGTCCACCGCAAGAGCATACAGTCTCAGGCCCTTTCACACAGCCCTCCAAGATGTAACCATCACACAGCTGAACCATCTCCCTTTTTTTCTTTTTCTTTTTTTTTTTAATTAAACCCGCAACCCACCCAAAGCAGGCATGGTGACTGACCAAAATGCCTGAACTCCCAAATAAGCAGGAGATGATGAGTGGGCCTCACAATCATCACCAGAGTGTGCCCCAAGACCGCAAACGCATCCAAAATGCACCAAGTGGGCAGCACACAGCAGGAATAACAAGGTACTGATCTCAACCACTGAGACCACCATGCTCCAAATGATGAACACCGACCTGAGCCAGAAACCCAGACTGGACAACTGTCAAACATGGAAATCCATCACATTCCAACCGAAGCAAGCATGTGGTCATCTTTTAGGCCTTGCAGAAGGCAGCAACACCCTGAACGCAATCAAGAGCCGTCCACACCATGAGCACCCCACTGTAGAGAGAGGCAGAGAGTGGCCCAATCAGCAAAACCATCCAGCTCCCTCTGCACAAAGTGGGAAAGCCCCACAAAACCACTGATCCAGCCACGACCAAAACCGCACAAACAAGAAAGGAGAAAACACCACCGCCAAAATCCAATCAACAACCACAACCCTATACAATCTCTGCAGGAGTTGCAATCACCAACCACCACCACAGCCAAAATGAGAGGGGTACCAGCCCAGCATCTCCACCAAAACAGCACTAAACTGCCCAACAAACAGGCAAATAATATATTTAAGCAAACTGTGACCTCTAGGAGTGTCGAAACAATGAACCAACCACCAGCCCCAGCAGCCCAATCAAAGCAACTGAAACCAGATGCCATCACACACAGTAAGCCAGATCTCATGCCTTTCAAATCACCCAACCTGCAACCCCCCCTAGAAAAAAACTGTCACTCACCTCCTCCATATATACCACCATCCACCCAAGGCCTACCTGTCTAGCAAAGCACTTACTAGTTGTCATGGATGTAAGCCTGCATAATCTAGCAAGTTCATGCCAAAATGTGATTGCTTACCCAGCTACACTTGTCTAAACCCCTTAAGCCCCTCCTCACCCTTATCTAATTTCCTCCCAAGCATCCCTCCCTCCATTTAACCCTTTCAGCTCCCCAACCCAACTAACTCCCACTAATATATCACCCTAACCACTCTTGAAGATGTTTGTTACCAAACCTCATTTATTCTTCTGGCAGTTCCAAGTATTCTTTGCTTAAAAAGAAAAAAAACTGAGCTGGGAGGGGAAGAAAGGCAGAAGGAAGGATTTAAATAAATAAATAACAGAATGATTGATGCTGCTCTTGGGGTATGCTGTTTCTGAAATGTTCCAGCTTCATCAAAATATCTTGTTAGCAGTTCTGCTTCTGTTTTTTTTTTTTGGTAAGTACCCAAAAAAATTAGCAAAGAGGGCAATCCATGTGTACTGGGTTCATCTCGAAGATATAAGCAGCAGGCAATAAAAACAAAAATAAGATGGACAGGATGTGATGCAGTACAAAGGCAGGATTTCAACCCCATATTGGCAAGGACAGACAAAACAGGTCATATATGAGCAACTTGTGAATGATTGTACAAGAAAAATCAGTGAAGACAAGGACATAAAGAAAAGCTCGTGCATTAAAAAAGTAGACTTACATGCAAGCTTCCAAATATGAATAAAAAGCTCTTTCAGTCATGGAATCTGAGCCTTTTATGTGGCAGAAGGCAGTGAACTAAATGTTGTCAGGATTTTTCACATGCTTTGTTATACCTTAATCATGACATTCTAGAGAAAGCTCAGAATAAAGAGTGCCACCTGAGTATAGTTTGCAGGCTCCAGGATGAGTTCAGTGTTGTTATGGAGCAGTTGGAGATATGAATAACAGTAAGTTTCAATGATTACAAGGCAGAGTGGAGGTTGCAATAAGACACCCATGTCTGTGTATGTATTACACCTGACATCATATTTCGTGATGATGGACCATAGCCATCATTTCCTGCTATCTGTATCATTCAGCTGTATCATATCTCTTAAATTTTCTGTAGCAAAATGATTCTTTTATTAAAAGTGGGGAAAAAGCTGTGAAAGTGTCACCTTGGTGATTAAGAGAAAGATTACATTAGATGACATGTTTACCCACTTCAGTCCCACTTTATCTAAATGAGAAGCATGTGATATTTCACATTATGAAATGCTGACAGTTTACAATCCCACCATTAATGATAGGTAACTGATGAGATTTTCAGACAGAAAAATAAGCCATTGAGCTGTCCTAAGCTGTGACTTAGCCCTAGACATGAATCATCAGTCACTTATATTTACTTTTAACCACAAGAAGCAGTACCCAGAATAACTACTGCTAAATATTTTTCTTGGAGGCTCAATCATATGACATTTTTATTTATTTATTTATTTAACATTTGTTTACCAGGAAAGTCCGACTCGGTCAGAAACCCATTTTCAGTAGAGGCCCGGGTAGAAAAGCTCCAAATGATGCCGTACATGAAAGTTAAGACAATTTACATGAACAAAACAAAAAACAAGTATTGAAGCACACATTAATAATAACTGTATACTGAATAAGTACAGATAGGTAGATGCAATAATAAATACAAAATAAGTGCAGAGAGGTAGATAAAATAATAAAACATGTACTGAATTAAAGTAGTAGATTGCAAACTTTTTTTTATATACATCAGGTAGCAGTAAGGTAAAGAATGAGGATCAGAACATTAGATTCAAGTAGATGCTTAGAAGGATGGGAAAGTTATGGGTGTAGAAATGTGGGAAGTTTGTTAGTCCAGTATACTAGTAGTTAGTAGTTAGCCCAGGGAGAAAAGTTATATTGGTAGAAAGTGCTAGAAATATGAACTCAGAAATCAGGGTTCACATGTAGAACCTTTATAGCTTGAAGTGCCATGTCCAGAAAGACTCCAGAGATGCTATCTCATGCTCAAGAACACCCTTGGAGAGACGTATTTTATTAGAAGGAGAAACATTAGTTGATCATTGCTTGTTAAAAATGTAGAATTCAGGACCTTAATATGTTTTATAAGTATTTACTAGTCATGCAGTCCAGAATACTGTTATAGAATTCCCTAATCACCCTAGAGAACTATCTGGTTAAATGACGTGTTTAGAGTCACATAATATGCAAACAGAGGGAATGTAACTGTGAACTACAAGAACCATGTTATTAATATTTTATAGCCCTAATTCTCTGCACTGCCAGACAAAAAAAGAAAAAGTTGTCTCCAGGTCTGGAATAAAATGTCTTGCTATAGTACACTGTAAGAACGAAAATTATTCAGAGTAATTATGACAGAGGGATGAAGTCTATCAAGATGCCCCAAGTGCTATTGCCATACTAGCTAGTATACTCTATGATCCATAGAGCATACACATTTCACTAGTTACTAAAAAGTATCATGGTGCCACAGTATCTTGGATGACTACAGAAATATATTGCTTGTTTAAACAGTGAAGCATAGCCTACGTAAAGACTGAACAGTTCATATGCTCATTTAACAGAAGCCTGTTGTCTTAGGAACAATGCTAAAAATGTTCTACAGAGACAAATGGATATCTATGTCAGGAAAAACTTGGAACTGTTGATGGGGAATCCACAACACATCTGAGAGGAAATAACTTTGCTGGCCAGTAGAATTAAACAGAGGAGCGAAGACTTCTATCACATTATTTATTAATGGTTCAGCAAGTTATGAACCTGCCTTGAATGCCAGTACTTAGGAGGGTGCAGTCTCACTTGACTAAGTTGTGTTACCGGTTTCTGAATGGACTTGTTTTTATATTAGTAATGTGTATCAGTGTTTATACCTTTAGTTTTAATTAGGTGTGTATACTTGTTCAGATGTGTCTCTGTTGCTATAATATATCAACATAATCTACAAATAGTGCATGTCCAGTATTCTCCTTCAACTGCTCCACTCAGGTGTTTTTGAACTTGTCAGACCAATATCTTCAGTTTCCCTGAAGCAGGCATGTACCTCTGACAGTAAGGAAGTCATATGCATGTAATGGCCTGAGACATGTACTTCATCTAATTGCTGCCAGAAACATGCAATGCTCCAATGCATTATCTCAATAATCTGTCTAACAATACTCATGCAAGAGCTCTTTGCTGTGACACATAGTCTAACCTCCCCACAAACACAAAAACAAACAAAAATACAACAATGTTCTGCGTACATTCATGAGGTCTGATTGTGGACAAGGTGAAGGAAATAATGATTATTGTAATATATTTGAACTTTCTATTCTTATACACATTCACCAATCTCACAAACAGCATTTTAATGAGCATTCAAAAGTAATCCCTCAACTCCTCTGTAGTTTCATTCATAGCCTGTCTCCTCATCGTAAAAATACTGCTGGTAGAATAAACTTTATCACATCACCGTTGTATTCCAGTGCACACCTCTCATATTGGACTTTGATGAAAGTGGAAGACTAAGTTAATGTTTTCAAACAAAGACAAATTCACCAAAAACGATAGATGCATTTCATATCATCATTAATGTCTTATTGTGAATAAAATAAAATAAATGATGACTTCAGCAATATATTTCAACTTGCTGTTGCTGTTCAATGACGGACTCCACACATCTTATTCTCTGTACTTACATATAAAGAGACTGTCAAAGTGAGAGCCAGGAGACAAAGTTTGAGCCAGGCAGCAGAGCAAAGAAGCAAAACAACTATTGCTCAGAACAACAACAACAAAAAAAGTTAAAAAAATGACAAAAATTCAGAAAAAATATTCTAAAGATACCATTTAAAAAGTTAATTTTTTCGGAGATCTTGCTTTTAAGATACATTTTGTATTAGCTACAGCAATTAATCCATGGGATTAATCATCTCTTAACATACTTATCCATTTATATTCCATTCTCTCAGCTTTATTTAAAGTACCACCCCCTCTGCAGACATTTAAAGAAACAGCTTATATTTTTAACAGTGATGATCCTTTTGTGGAAATAATTTTATTTTATAAGAGGTTTGTTGATAATCTCTTTATTTTGTGGAAAGGCACTGAAATACATTTGGCTGAATTTATTTACTATATAACTAATACTGTGGGATATTTAAAAATTAACAGGGAAAACTCTAAGGATTCAATACATTTCTTTGATGTTACATTGACTAAAATATAACTGGGTTTATTAAGAACTGAAGTGTATAATAAAAAGATTAAAAATCATTCTTATTTATTTAGATTTAGTATGAGCCTTTCATTTTTATTCAAGAATATACCCAAAGGGCAAATGACAACACTGGCTAGATTAAATACTAAAGAAGAGACTTTAGTTAACCAGTCAAAAGAGATTGTATATGATTTCTTGAATAGAGGGTATGGCTTTAAAGAAATTAGAGCATGCAAACATATTTTAGATGACAGAGTGAATATAGGAATATTTTGATTAATTTTTTTAAGAAAGACAAGAAGCCAATTGATAAAGATTTAAGAATGATTATTTCTTATAATAGATGCACTAGTGTTTTTAAGGCTGCAATTGCCAAGCACTGCCATATTTTAAAATGTGGATGAAAATGAATGATTTATTGCCAGAAATACCTATCTTTAGCTTTAAAAATGCTCAAAGTTTGAAAGAACATCTATGTTATAAGGATCAAATAAATTATGTTAACATTTCAGTTGATTATAGATGTGACACATATCTGTGTAGAAAATGTGTATATTGTAAATATATAAATAGTTTTTTTAGACATCCAACTGCAACAAAATTTTAAGAGTTAAAGTGTTATGCCACTTGTGATTCAACTGATGTGGTATATCTAGCTACATGTGCTTATTATTTTGTGTAGGTAAAACCAGCTGTAAATTAAAACAGAGAATTTGCATTTATTTTTCTGATATCAAAAAGGCATTGAAACCAGTGCCTTGTTTAAGCCTACTCTAAAGGGGCACATAAAGCATTGTTTTACATTTTTGGTATTGGAAGGTGTTTCTTTAAATGGCTGCAGAGGAGGTGATATTTTAAATACAACTGAGAAAATGGAATGCAAATGGATAAGTATGTTAAGAGCTAATTACACCACTGTATTAAATGCCACAGTTACTATAAAATGTGTCTTAAAAGCAAGATGACTGAGAAAATGAAACTTTTAAATGGCATCTTTAGAATGTATTTTTTCTGAATTTGTCACATTTTTTACATATATTTAAACAGCCACATTTACCATGAAGCTATAAAACTTGAAGTGTCTTTGTAAAAGCTTGCTGATATTGTATTTGAAGTTTAATTAAAAGTACCTTTGTGGTGTTTTGAACACATTTTTGTAATAATATATATACGTATATATCTATATATATATATATACAAAAGCAAAAACACTCATAATGCGGGACGTATTTTACACTGGCAGAAGTGAACAAAACTCATCGGATTGCTTCTGCTGGTATTAAGTCCATGCAAGATTGTCAACAGCTGGGATTGGGGAACTTGGCCTTTTCCCCACTGTAGACTGATCTTGGCGTTGGCATATATATATATATATATATATATATATATATATATATATATATATATGGTGTGGTGGCACACTGTTCTGATTTTTTGATGTTTTCACTTTTGATCTTTCAGGATCGATGTTTAGCCATTTGAGATTTGTGTACTTTGATGTTTCAAAGGACATACATAGACATATTTAAATATAAGATTTATTATTTAATATAGTAATATAACAAAAATTCAGGACTAGATTGTTACACCGTTATTTGAAACTATACCCATCACACACTGGTTAACAGCCAGATACACACTCCCTGGGATTCACTAATCTTCCTTGCAGGAATAAGTTATTCCTGCACGGAAATGACCATTTAGGTCTGCACGGCAGGGTGCCATGCATAGTAATGAAGGTGCGTTGCCTCTGCTCCTAAACGGACACTCTCAATGGGTATGTGCACAATTAAATCTACTGTTGGGACATATGTCCTATTGTTTGATAATATTGAAATTTGTTTCTATGCATGTGCCATGTTGAAATACTCCCACATTGGTGGCATGCTGCCATCACTGTACCTGCATGCTGTTGTAATGGCCACTGTGGTTCCAAATATGCATGTGTTCTGTTTGTTATGCAACTGTTCCATATATGGTGTTTTGGGTTAATGGGAATATCTATGCATGCTGTTATACCTAATCCTGGAATGTGTTAACTATTACTAACCCACATATGTTTTAAAATTGAAACACCATAGCAGGATTGGGAAGGCCGGTCCCAGTCTATCCACCTTTCCCACCTCATCTGGCCATGGCACCAGGCATCAGCACATCTGGGGCCCACCCCAGGACCTCCTCACCTACTGGTCCTGCACCACCTTCAGGTAGAACCACCTCAGGGGATTGGGCTCGTCCCCCCAGGGAGCGGGGCGTGGACAGGATATTGTCACCCATTGTCAGGTCTGGTACATAGTGAGCTCCACAGGGAGTTTGGAGATCTGTTACATAAGCTTGAGGGCCGCATGGTGCATCTAGAAGGTCAGCCTGCCTCTCCTACCCAGTCCCCAGCACAGCCACCTTTGGGACTGTGAAGGTGCAGTGGTGACTGCCCATGGGTGAGGACCTCAGTCTCACTGTTTCCATTTGGGGGATCATGGGCTTCTGACTTCCAAACAACCCACCCCATCCAAGGTGTTTACCCCCACATGTGTCATATACCACCACTGTATGCTGTCTTGTCTGTCTTGTCTGTCATCCTACCCAACCTACCTCCCAAATATACCTATTGTCCCTCCTCAACATCCCACTCTCACCTAAAAAAAAGACCAATCTGTTCCCCCCCAAAAAAATTTTGCCCCATTACATAGCTGTCCATTTCACACATGTATCCACTGGACACATGTAATCTGGTCTAATTGGCTTCACAACATATTATTGTTGTCCTCAACCCTCTCTCAAGGGTATGAGTGTCCAAGTCTACCTCCAAATCAGTGTATATGCACAGCTGTTGCTGTAGAATAAATGAGCAGCTATGGGCCTTCCCTACACCCGTCCTGCACATCCCTAAGTATATTCCCTACTGTTTTTCCCTCTTTGTGCCCATTTTTTACCACTTTCCTATCAACCCATTTTTTCTTTTAAATAAATTTGTGCAGGGGTAACCGGAGTATGCACTTTTAAGCAGCAGTAAGCAGGTTTAAGCCTGTTTGCATGGGGGTAAGCAATGCCTACACAGGTTAAGCAGTTTAGAAGCTAACTGAATATAAGAAACTGTAACTAGATGTTAGCATTGCTTACCATCGCGCAAACCCACGCAAACACGATTACAACTGCTTAAAAGTGCCTTAACCACTCTGTATCCAACAGCCCTTGTTCTGCCTAGCAACAAAATAAACAGCCTTTGCAAGTCTCGAATCCAGGACTCTGCACACCATAGCCAAAGTTATTTGTCATTAAGCCATGTCAGATATACATAACCCTGATGTTTTCACAAACGTATCATCCAGCACAGTTATTCATCAGTACAGGAAATGTATTTATATATGTAAGATGTGTATATATGTGTATATATATATATATATATATATATATATATATATATATATATAGCTAGATAGATATATCTATATATATATATATCTATATATATATATATATATATATATATATATATAGATAGATATAGATAGATATATAAATATATACACACATATATATATATATATATATATATATATATATATATATATATATGTAAAAGGTATATATATATATATATATATATATATATATATATATATTTATATATTTTTTTTGTTTGTTTATATTTATATACAGATATATATCTATAGCTATAAAAAAGTACACAGCAAATACATATATGACCAAAGGCACATCTAATGGGGGTGAGGGGGCCCAATCTAAGTACCTCTTGTAATTAGGTTCATAGTTTCATAGGTTCAAACTAGGCTATCTGCCCTGGGGCATTTATAAGCCTAGCCCGAGTGTGTTTGGCTTTCGCCACCCTTTGATTTGAGTTTGTTGTGCCCTTTTTAAGGTTAGTTTACTGTGCCTCTGTATAGTAGTGACACAGGAGTAATCCCCAGGGTAAACCTACAATCTCCCATCCACTCATCAAGATTCCTCTTGAAGAGAGTCAGTGAGGTGCTCTGCCTAACATGGACTGGGATTCTATTCCAGAGCGAAGGGAGCCTATGAATCTGTCCCTCCAGCATGTTCTATTTATTTCTGTGCTGAGGTTCAAGTCCCTCAAGCTAGTGGTTCTAAGGGATTTAGATTTTCTGAGGTGGAGCATGTCCATTAATTCTAGGTTGGACATAGCTTTGTATGTCAGGCATAGATCGCCTCAATGTAGGCGGTATGCAACTGAGTAGAGCTGGAGTTTTTTTAACCGGGCAGTATATGGGATCTGTTTGAGTCCCTTGATCCTCTTTGTGAGGTACTTTTGCGGTCTTTCTAGTTGCTGCAGGTGTCGGGTAAGGTACATCCCAAAAGGGGCATTATATTCTATGATGGGCCTGAGGAGGGATGAATAAAGGGGCACTATTACCTCACTTGATCTAGATGTGAATCCTTTCGTGATAAGGTGGGCTATGTAGAAGGTCTTTCTAACCACTTTGGGAATGTTGTTGTCAAAGGAGAGATTGCTATCAACTTGGGTCTCCAGGTCCCTAATTACTTCTTCCGTACTTAATGGGTTACCACCTATGTGGTAATTTGTGGGCACTTTGTTTTTGCCAAAGGATATGACTATACACTTTTTGGCATTTAGCTTTAGGCCATGGCTCTGGCACCAGTTATCCATCTCTGTGAGACCCTTTTGGAGGATGTTCATGTCAGCCGGAGAGTCAGTTATGGCACCCAGTTTGCAGTCATCTGCAAACTTGGTCAGCCATAGTCCTCCCGTGTTTGCCTGTACCTCGAAGTATATGCCGAACAAGAGAGGTCCCAGGACAGAGCCTTGTGGGACACCACTCATAACTGGTTTCGAGTCTGACATGGCTCCGGCAATTCTGACTCTCTGGGTTCTGTCTTTGAGCCAGTTAGCAACCCATCTTCTGACATAGGGGTTTATATTTAAGCTGGATAGCATATCTATGATGCCCAAGTGGGGTATTGTGTCAAATGCCTTTGCGAGGTCCAGATAGGCTGTGTGGACTACCTTCCCTTCATCTATGGCCTTGGTGACTGTTTCGAAAAAGTCGACCAGGTTCAAGAGGCAGGATCTGCCCTTGACAAAGCCGAATTGGGTAGGACCTTTGTGGAGTGGGACCACTGTTGCTGTACGCCATTATTTGGGTACATATCCTGTAGTGAGACTGAGATTGTACAGCAGTTTTACATGAGGGTTTAGTTCTTCTTGGAGTTCATGTAGGACGCAACCCGGGACACCGTCTGGTCCCATTGTAGCAGTGTTTTTTGCTTTGGAGAGGGTGGCTTTCACCTGAGCATCTGAGATGTTAGGGAGGCTGCACTCCGCTGGGATAGATATTTGCTCTTTTGGGGGGGAAGGGGGGGAGAAGTTTGCACTGAACCTGTCTGCCAGGATGTTGGCAATGTCTGTGGGTTCAGTGTATGTTTTGTCATTTAGAATCAACTCTGAGCATATCTGGGAGTTGCATACCAGGTTCCTAACATAGCTAAAGAAAGCCTTGTGATTGTCTTTAGTGTCCTGTGCAATTTTTCTCTCAAAACTGGCCTTGGAGGATTTTATGAGGGATTGTAATTTTTTGCTAGTACTGATCAGAGATGCCTTCCCTTTTAGGTATTTTGCTCCATCATGTAGTAGCTTCCTCCTTCTGTTGTACATCTTATTTATGACTGGGGTCCACCAGACTGGACGCCTGCCTTTGGACGATTGGGTCTTGGTTTTGTTTGGGATAGCATGATCCATGCATTCCTGGAGGTGCCCATAGAATGCGTTTATATAGGATTCTGTGGTTTGGGCCATAGTTTCCACTGGCCTAGGGGCCTTGAAGGATTCCACCTCAGTTTTGAGAAGTGTGAAGTTCACTTTTGAGAAGTTTTTCACTGTGGTTTTCTGGGCTGGGGTTGGGGTCGGGTTTTGGATATCCAGTGAAATTAATTTATGGTCTGATCTTACCAATTATTGATATTATCCTCTCCCCCACAGCCAAACAGATCTGTCTTGTAACACAATACCAACACTTGCAAGTCCCATACCCAGGACCCTACACAGCATTATCACAAGACGTTAAGAGTAATCCATCCCACCTATATGATGTCAGGATGGTATCAATAACATATCTTGCAGTACAGTCTGGCTACCATAGGGAATGCACAATGTGGAAGCAATGAACATTCTAATGATACACACACACACACACGCACACACACATACAAACACACACACACACACACACATATATGCATATATATATATATATGTATATATATATGTATATATATATATATATATATATATATATATATATATATATATATATATATCTATATATATATATATATATATATATATATATATATATATATATATATATACACACACACACACATACACACAACTGTACATATATTACTATGTATAGATATGTATAGGAAGATACATATTTAGAGGGTGCACAGCATATTGAAAAGTATTCCTACAGTTGCCACCTTTTAAAATAGACAGTGTATGATTCTCTCATACAAAAGTTAATTATTGCATGAAACATATACCCACAGAGAAGTAAAAGGATATGACACCACACACAGGTTTGCATACATAAATGTTTATTTGTTTACTATTACAATTGTGTATGCCATGTCATATAGCTGTTAGGTGTTTGAAATACATACTAACTGAGTAATGCAACTCTCAAGCAGATCATTTTATACAGTAATCCGAAAGCATAACATATGTTGTTGTCCAGGCCAAGGCCTTCAAGTAGTACAACAGTAAAGAAAGACTGGTCCAGTGGATAACAATCAATCAACAGTAAGTAATGCAGATGTAGTTCAGCAGCCTCCAATTACACTCTGTACTCAACCCCTAGGGGGAAAGGAATTAAGTTGTCACAATGAAGATGTATCTGTTACATAACAAAGCTTAACTTAAAACATCACTATCACACTGACAAACAGAACAGTCTGTATGACAGTAAGCACTAGGCCACCAATGTTCCCATGGTGAAATGTATGAAAATGTACAGCCATATTCCTTAAGGTGTCTTACTAATTCTATCCCTCACATGTTGTAACAGCCTAGGTTATATATGGTGTATACCCTCCCCCATAGACTGACTTACAGGGGGCATATAACAGAGTTACATACACTGTCCTCTGGACTGCACAATGCACACATGTTTTGTCCAGCTGTACCCCACATATATATGGACCCTACTTCACAATTATATGTGGGGACCACAACATCACTGGAATGATGACAGGAATGGCAGTGCAACATAATCACAGACCTCAAGGTGTTGTAGCACATCCACCAAGTCTCTGTGAAACTCCCTATGCACCAGACCCTGGACCTGACTTCGGGTGACAGGATCCTCTGTGTGTGTGTGCTCCCGGGGGGGGGGGTGAACACCATTCCCTGAGGTGGTTCCACCTGAAGGTAGTGCAGGACCAGTAGATGTGATGGCCCCAGGGTGGGTCCCAGATGTGATGTGGACTGGTAACATGGCCAGATGAGGTGGGAGAGGTGGTTCTGCTGGCAACTGTTTCCGAAACATGCTAATGTGTCACTGTTATAGAATATATGTGGGTAGTAATATTCCACACATTCCCGGATTATGTCTAACAGCATGCATAGATATCCCCATTAACACAAAACAGCAGATGAGCAGCAGTCACATAGCAAACAGAACACCTGCATATATGGAACCATAGTGGCCCTTACAATGGCATGCGCGTGACATTGTCTGTAAAAGGCCACCAATGATAGTGTTTCAACATGGAACATGACTGCAAACAATAGCACAAATTGTTGTACAATACAATATATGTCCCAAAGGTAGGTCTTTTGTAGACATACCCATTGTGTTGTGTGATCAGATTGTTGTTGCAGATATGGTGGGGGGAGTCAGAGATGTGTATTAACAACTATGATAACCTTGCAGTATGAGTTTCTCAGACCTGTTTCCCTCTTTATGTCTTTCAGGCAATATTTTCAGGGAACGCCTGTCTATGTACACTGTGGAAGAGAATTATGTCATCATCACATACCTGGTGCAGCACTACAACACCTTGTTTGGGTGTACAGCCCATGATCTGTAGGAGAGGACCACCCTGTGGAATGAACTTGTCCACGGGGTAAATGATGTTGGCCTGCATAACTGCAGTTATGAGCAAGTCCAACATCGATGCACTGATCTACTCCACCATGCCCATCGACGTGCTGCTGCAATTAGGGGGAACCAGCTTGCAACCAGGGGGGGTCATGCCATCCAGCCCCCCTGACACATGTTGAGGAGCTCCTTGCCACCCTCGGGGCACCTGCCCACCTGCAAACACAACTCCTGGCAGAGAGCATAGTGGATGTGGGTGCTACCCACACAATGGCAGAGGAGCATGCAGGTAAGGCCACAGGGCACATCAGTAGACCACTGTAGCATATCCATCCACATCTGTAGAGTTAGATCATGCATATGTGAGGTGAAATATATATAGTCTGTTGCTGCATTGTAATAATAAACAGATGTGCATAATCTGTAGTATTGTGGGTTTGTACTGTTGATTTACTGTAATGCTGCACCCACCCTGTACCAATGCCACAGGTGTGGCTACTGACATCACATCTCTCACACAATTATGTAGATTCCTCTGGTATACCTACAGGGCAGCAGCTTGTAGCTGGTGAGTATGATGTTTGTTCAGGTTTGCCAATAACCAGTCATGTTATGGCCATGGTATATTCTATGTACACATTTAACACACCAACCCATAATGCATGCAGTACATGTTCATGTATTGTTGCTGTTAACTGCACTGCATCACAGTGGTCACCATGATGGTATATCTGAATGGTATGTAAGACTCCTGCAATATAACTAACATCCTGTCATTGCAAGATGTGTGCACAGAGATGAACATAATGGTGGGAAAATGGCCTACAGTAAGAACATGTTTGAAACATCACCCTTATACAGTGCTACAACAGTGTATATACCACTATTACAATGGCAACTGTTACAGATCTACACTACGGCATATCACAATACTGCAGTCCACAACCCTAACATCCTGCAATGTGGTCCTAACATGAGCAGTGAATGTGTAATATGGAATCCTATGTTAGGACCGCAAATATGGGGAATACATACCTTCACAAACACTAGAAGCATATGTGTGCATATACTCCAGATAACATATAGTGGAAGCAGCTTTTGAGGTACTGACAGCATGCATTTTTCATGAGTATGTACCTTTCAGCAAGTCCCCAATGTCACACCAATAAATGGTCTGCTGACCAAGACATTTGGCCATCAAATGTGCCCACTTACCTGCAACAGAGGCAGCCGTGGCTTGCATACATCTTACATGCAATGACATGGATCCCATAACCAACACTTAGCACCCAGAAGTTGGACATGTAGCCATACCTCACCATTGCATATACCGTGGCAAACAGTGCAGACAGTCATGTATGTGGCGAGGATGTATGGGAAAGGATTAATGTAGAAAATAAACAGATGGCCATCCAAGACAGATGACGTCACATGTTGCAAACCAGTCATGCAGGCTGCCTAGTAACATGCAACAACACTGAGGGAGTTGCAGGAATGTCTAGCAAGTGCTAGCTGTGCAGTACCTGTGTCAGTAATTGCCTGGAATCTGCATAAATGTGACCCATGGGTTAGGATAATCAGATGGGACAATTGTACCACAGGAAACATCAGCCAGGCCTCTCTACAGGTAGTGTATGCATAACAACCAAGGTCCCCAAAAGGCATGCATTGCAGTGTGTACTGGTGTACCAAGACCATGTTGGAAATCTACAGACAGTATCAATTAAGGTGCATGTGCTGCACAACCAACACCTCACCCCACCTCAGGCCCACCATCTCCATCTGTACTTTGTCGGTGTCAGTGTACACCTGTGTGTTTGCCATTCATTAGCAGGGACTAGGCTGGTACACATAGTGTTGAGTGTTTGGGACACTGCAAAATGACACACATCTGTAGGCCATAGTTGCCAAGCATCTGCAAAAAGGCTGAGGTGTCATCATGACACAACAGTGCACTTAAGCAGAGATCCAAAAGATGCTACAAATGGCTGTATCTGCACACAGTCAAGTCAGGAACTGTGGCAGACATAACCCTGACTCCATAGCAATAGTGCTAGCACTGTGTGACCTCCAAGGGATGTGCACATGAGTTGACCTTGCAATCATGCAGATTTGGGGGACATTTGTAGGGCTGACTGACCAAATACTGGCAAATACAGATGGACCATGCTAGTATACCCCTGCCAAGAATAGTGACTGCTGTAGTACACATAACAGTAGCTGCAACAAACCATCATGATAAGGGCATGCACACATATGCACCCACAAATTGTATGTATCTCAATAAGCATCTGCACAACTAACATATTTGTTTGACACTGCATTTGATTGCACAGGTCATATGTCACATATCAGGTTTGTGTAATGTTAACATATGCAGTAATTTGGTCCCATGGCATATCAAGGAAGAGGGCATCATATCAATAAGGGAGTGCATACTCCCCATAGCCAAAGTAAGGTTTGAAGGTTGTCAGTTTAATTGTATTGTATTGGCCATACATCCACCACTGATGATGAAATCTGTAAATCAGACATCAGGCATTCACAAATTATATCTGTCCACATATCATCCCAGGTATGTGTTGGACAAACACATAGGGGCTGTGAGCAGCATAGTAAACGTAACTGACACAATAATACACATTCAGCAATGGTGTGCACATCTGTGAGGTATGGTGCACAGTACATGCCAGGGTGTTGAACAGGTGCACAGCAATACTGTGTACATGGGTGCAGTGTGTTCCAGGGGAAGGGGCATCACCTAATAACACAACCCATGCATCACAGAGATGTATAATGTTGCTAGCAGGGATTGACTATAGCTGCACTGCATGCTGTTGAGCACCATATGTCATGCACGTTGACAGATGGGTAATGGGAGGTCTGTGTGCAATATCTTTGTGCAACCTCTCCCGTAAGTGTGTGTGTGGGAGGTTGGGGGTTATTTTGTCTGTAAGTGCAACTTGGTACAGTAGAGGGGGGTTGATGTATGCAGGATGTGTGTATGTGTGTTTGTGTTTGTGTGTGTATCCATGTATGCACATGTGTGAGTGTGGGGTTGTTCATACCTCTCAACTTCCCTTTGACATCATGCAGTACATGGACATGGACAGACACATGAGACACCAGGAATTGTTTTCTGACATGTAATCTTAGGACAGCTAATAGTATAATAATGTCTGTAGCATGAAACATGCATTGGGAGGGAAACTAGACACTAGGGATACTGTTTTAATTGCAATCAGCAGAAAGGTGAAAGAATACCCACGTATGCAGAAGTACAGATGCATTGGGGAATTACTAGACAACACCAGAGAGTGTTCCAAATATTACTGTAGTCCACATAAAAAGTTAATAGAGCAACAGATCTTGCATCTACTGAACAATAGTTATGTATGACACTCCAGTGCGTGACATTAATGAGTGACTGTAGTAGCCCATAACATATGGGAGCCATGCTCAAGATGTCTGGACAAACCCCGTGTGAACAATTAATGACATCAGGGTGCCTTTGAAAAAACGGCTCAAATCAAGTCAAAGAGGTAGTGGAGTAACAGGTTGTTTTATGATCACTTTTCTAGGCAATTAGAATAATGATACGTTAATGATTGGTATTATTGACTGTAATTATTCAAGATTGATGCAGGATGGGGAACTTAAGAGAATAAACTAGGGACAGTCTGTAAATTCAGGGGCAGGAAAGTAGTATAGTAGAATGTCTGGGTGTGTGTGTGTGTGTGTGTGTGTGTGTGTGTGTGTGTGTGTGTGTGTGTGTGTGTGTGTGTGTGTGTGTGTGTGTGTGTGTGTTTGTGTGTGTGTGTGTATACTGTTAAGCAATGACATACAGGTCTTAAAGTGTGTTTCCTGTTCTCTCCTCACAGGTGGTGAGGTGGGTCAGGGTCCCTCCTGCAGGCAATCTGATGTTGGTGTCCATACAGACACTGAAAATGATGATAGGTGTGTTGAGGCACAGGCGAGGTTGTCAGATGCTGAAGCTGTACCATTGTTTGACATTCCGCTGTTATCCACCCCATCCCCGCACACAGTCACAATGCCTATACATACCCCATCACCAGTGGCCGTAGCAGAGGGACAGTTGGCGTTTGGTTGCATGGGACAGGACAATGTGATATCTAGGGCATGTGGGTCTGGACACAGCAGCCATAGCTGGATGCCCGGTGGGGTACCACATAGGCAGATGTACAGGGGGTGCTCATTGGAGGGCTGCTGGTCATTGTGACCCTGGCAGAAGTGCCACATCTGGTACCACCAGACGCATGTTTCAGGCTGTCATGGAGGTGCAGGCATGTATGGAACGGTACACCAGACCGGCTCTGAGGCTGCAGAGGGCTACTCATTCAGCTGTTACTGACAACATCCATGATCTTGCAGGTGCCCCACGTTATTTTTCAGAGGTCATGGATAGATGGTTGTGTGAGATGGTGGGACTCCTCAACCGTGGAATGTCCATGCTTGAGCATGTGGTGAGAGTGGTGCGACAGCCATGTGTACATAGGCCAGCAACACCAACAGCTGGGGTCGACATGGATGTGCAAGAACACCAAGCCGCTCACATAGGTTCATAGGTTCATAGGTTTGTACTAGGCTATCTGCCCTAGGGCATTTATAAGTCTAGCCAGAGTGTGTGTGGCTTACACCACCCCTTAGGATGAGAATACTATGCCCATTTAGGGTTTAGTTAACTGTGCCTCTGTCTAGTAGTGACACAGAGATGACCCCCAGGGTAAACCTATGATCTCCCATCCACTCGTCAAGATTTCTCTTGAATAGAGTTAGTGAGGGGCTTTGCCTAACATGGACTGGGATTCTGTTCCAGAGTGTAGGGAGCCTCTGGGTTACGAATCTGTCCCTCCAGCACGTCCTATTTATTTCTGTGTTGAGGTTCAAGTCTCTTGCTCTCATGGCTCTGGTGGATTTGGATTTTTTGAGGTGGAGCATGTCCATTAATTCCGGATTGGACATGGCCTTGTACATCAGGCACAGATCACCTCTGAGTAGGCGGTATGCGACTGAATAGAGCTGGAGTTTCTTCAGCCGGGCAGCATATGACATATGTTTGAGACCCTTTATCCTCTTGGTGAGGAACTTTTGGGGTCTTTCCAACTGCTGCAGGTGTCGGGTAAGATACATCCCAAATGGGGCATTGTACTCAATCATTGGCCTGATAAGAGAAGAGTACAGGGGCACAATGACCTCCCTTGATCTAGATGTGAATCCCTTCATGATAATGTGGGCAATATAGAAGGTCTTCCTAACCACTTTGGCAATGTGAGTGTCAAATGAGAGGTTACTGTCAACTTGGGTCCCTAGGTCCCTGATTACCTCTTCCGTACTTAATGGATTACCACCTATGTGGTAATTTGTGGGTACCTTGTTTTTCCCAAAGGGTATGCCTATACATTTTTTGGCGTTCAGCTTAAGGCCATGGCTCTGGCACCAATTATCCATTTCTATGAGGCCTCTCTGAAGGATGCTTGTGTCTGCTGGAGTATCAATTATGGCACCCAATTTGCAGTCATCTGCGAACTTTGTCAGCCACAATCCTCCTATGTTTGCCTGCACCTCGGAAAAATAAATGCTAAACAAGAGGGGTCCCAGGACTGAGCCCTGTGGGACACCGCTTGTGACCGGCTTAGAGTCTGACATGGCTCCAGCAACTCTGACCATGTGGGTTCTGTCCTTGAGCCAGTTTGCAACCCATCTTGTAACATACGGGTTTACATTTAAGCTGGTGAGTTTGTCTATGATGCCTGAGTGGGGTATTGTGTCGAAGGCTTTTGCAAGGTCAAGGTAGGCTGTGTGAACTGCCTTACCCTCATCAATGGCCTTAGTGACTGTTTCAAAAAAGTCGACCAAGTTCAAAAGGCAGGATCTGCCCTTGACAAAGCCAAATTGGGTAGGATCCAATGTCTGTAGGTCCCCAATGTCTTTGTTTATGAGTTCCATAATGATCCTCTCCATAGCTTTGCAGACCAGGCTCATCAAGCTTATTGGGCGGTAATTTCCAGGGTCCGTAGAAGCACCGCCTTTGTGGAGTGGGACCACTGTTGCCGTACGCCACTCTTTGGGTACATATCCTGTAGTAAGGCTAAGATTAAACAGCAGCCTTATGTGTGGGTTAATTCCTCTTTGAGTTCATGTAGCACACAGCCCGGGACACCGTCCAGTCCCATTGATGCTGTGTTTTTAGCTTTAGAGAGGGCGGATCTCACCTGGGCATCTGAGATGTTTGGGAGGCTACACTCTGCTGGGATAGATATTTCTCCTTTTGGGGGGGAGGAGGAGGAGAAATTTGCACTGAACCTGTCTGCCAGAATGTTGGCAATGTCTGTAGGTTCAGTGTATTTTGTGTCATTTTGGACTAACTCTGAGCATATCTGGGAGTTTCCACCCAGGTTTCTAACATAGCTAAAGAAGGCCTTGTGATTATCTTTTGTGTCTTTTGCGATTTTTCTCTCAAAGTTGGCCTTGGATGATTTTATGAGTGATCGTAGTTTTTTGCTAGTACTGATCAGAGATGCCTTCCCTTTTAGGGATTTTGATCTGTCATGTAGTAGCTTCCTCCTCCTGTTGTAAAGTTTGTTTATGGCTGGGGTCCATCAGACCGGGCGCCTGCCTTTGAGGGAATGGGTCTTGGTTTTATTTGGGATTACATGATCCATGCATTCTTGAAGGTGCTCGTAGAAGGTATTTGTAAGGGATTTAGCAGTGTGGGTAGTGGTTTTCACTGGCCCAGGGGCCTTGAAGGATACCACTTCAGTCTTAAGAAGTGTGAAGTTGGCTTTTGAGAAGTTCTTCACTGTGGTCTTTTGTGCAGGGGGTGGGGGCGGGATGTGGATTTCCAGTGAGATTAATTTATGGTCTGATCTCACCAATGAGGGATATACTTCCGGTGTGGAGCATTTTGTCCCCATGTTTGTGATGATCAGGTCTAGTATATTATCTCCTCTTGTGGGAATGGTGACTAGTTGTTCCATTGCATTTGAGTTTATGAATTCTAGGAACCTTTGGGCTAGGGTGTTGGGGCTCGAGTAATGTTTCCAGTCTATGTTTGGTAGTTGAAGTCTCCCAATATGATGGTATTTGGAGAGACATTCATACTCTCCAGTGTCTTCAGGAAGGCTGTGTGGGGTTCCTGAGTTTGAGAGGGTGGTCTGTAGCATGCTACAAACTGTAGGGCAGTTTTGCCTATGGTTAGTTGCACATGGATGGTCTCCGATGCTTCGTGCGTTGCCACTAACCTGGAGGTGTGGGTATCTTTGATGAATATGGATATTCCCCCTCATTTTGTGGTTTGGTCTGAATTTTGGGGCCGGAAAGCATGATATGAGGTAAAACCTGATAGTTCTGGGGTGCTCTCAGGAGCCTTGAACCAGGTTTCAGTCACTGCACAGACATCAATGTTCTCCATACTGAGGAGGGCTTCGAGAGCGTGCATCTTGAGGTTTAGACTTCTGGCATTGAGCAGTATTATCCTTAGTTTTTTTCCACTTGTGTTTTCTAGGGAGGTAGGTTTGTCATTTGAGCCTTGCCTAAAAAAGGCACTATGGGGGTGGCAAGAGCCTTGGCCAATATCCGAAGCCCAGGGTGACAGGTGCAAGCCATCCCTTAAGCAGTGTGGCTTGTCAAGCATGTCATCCCAAGCAGACAGACATTGGATCCCCTTAGAATGACACCAGTAATTAAGCCAATTGTTAAAACTGATCATTTTGTCTTTGTACTGTGGCATCATTCTTGGTGAGGGTAAGATGCTGCTCAGGGTCAGGGTCATATCGGCCTGGGCTACATAATCAGAGAGCTCCTCTATGTCTCTTTTCATGTAGTCCAGGGAGGTACATCTCAGGTCATTCACACCGGCATGGACAATGACTGAATCATATTTGTACTTGCTGTGGAGTGACCTGAGTGCTTGTGTTATGTGGCGGATTCTAGCGCCCGACAGGCAGCTTACTGTGACCTTTTCCTTGTTCAGTCTGGTGAACGGGATGTCAGTGTGTCTGACTATGGAGTCACCTATTACAAGTGTGTCTGGCATGTTGTTTGGCCTTAAGGGCTGTGACTGTTTAGCACACTGACTTTGTGAACTATGTGTTGCATGTGCTATGTCTTGAGGTGGCGGTTGCTTGGGTGTCTGCTTTGGAGGCCTCTGTTGTTTTGGTAGATTTTTAATCAGCGCCTCTGAGTATGTTTTTGTGTGTTTATGTGTTTGGTTTGCAGTTGTGATAGTTCTATGTGAGACTGGGTTTGTGGTGTGCGTGGTTACCTTCTCCTCTTGACTGGTCTTGCCAGTCCTGAGTTGAGAGAGCTCAGCCTCCAGTTTGGCTATATAGTTGCATCTCTCGCATATATTTGTATTTGTTGGGAGGAGGAGAGGGTTGTCTGCGTACATGAGGCAATTGTAACATTGCCTCAAGATTCCCAGATTCACCAGCTGAACAGGAGAGGACGCCAGCAACTGACCCTTCGACATGCTAGAATAGTGAAAAAGGTTGCTGTGTAACTGAGTCAGAAAAGGACCTATAGGGTGGCAGTACTATGGTGGCAGTACTAGCCCCAGCACTGCAGGGGGGGTGCTGTCCACACCACACCACAGCAGGCCACGTGCACGTGGCCCTGGCCAGTACCATGAGAGACCTGGTTCCAGTGGACATATGTCATCATCAGGGGAGAGTACCATATCGTGGCTTGTACCTGGACATGCCCATTGAACCCCTGGGAGGCACAGTTCTCATGTCCGTGGCCAGAGGAGGTGAACTGCACACCCTGCCAGGTATGGTCTGCAGCTGTCCAACAAACACCTGTTTACGGCAGCCATATGGCAGAACTGTGTGCATGCATACTCAATCACAATACAAACACAGCTAGGGCACCCCCATACCTACACACACCACATCACCATGGCCATATCAATAATTAAACCCCCTCACTCACACACATGGTGTCAAACATATGTCTCAGCCTAGTTGTGTGGCAAACCAACAACACACCCTGTGCATATGATGATAACTGTTATCCATAACATCGATGCAGGGACAGGCTAATATGGTTCTGATGCACACAGTGTACTATGGTGTACCAATGTAATGCTGTGTAACATGTTGTCAGCAGTAAAGTTTAATGCTTACATGTCAGAAAGTGTAGCTGTCCAGGCATGATGCATTATAGTTGTTATTAACACTGAGTAATTGTGGTCTCCATAATGTAATCTGTTTGTGTTGTAGGTATTCATGTGTCAGCAGGAGGATGGTCTGCTGTTGTATCCTACAAGGGGTATGTAATTGTGGTGACACCTTGGCTGTGCCATATCCTGTGTACAGATGAACACATGTCACATGTCTGTATAACAGTTACTGCATGTGCCACATGGCTGATAGGTCTGTGGGTGGTGTATACAGGTGAGTTCATGGTGGCTGCTGTCAGCAGCTCTTCTACAGTGGACAATGGTAAGTGTACTGGGTGGTACACACCACATGTTTGTGTATAACACACACAGAGGCTTTGGTGTTGATGCAATACACAGAGAATACTGTACACATGGATGTATGTACCTGTGCAAGGAAGACATTGTAACCTATCTAATTCCACCAAGCCAGAACTGGCACAACAGCACATTGGGAAATAAGCAGTCCACTAGTTTAATGTCACTGATGATGGTACTGGAAGGGTATCTGTTCTCTTCCCCAATGTAGTGCAATCCTCAACTCGGTAAACATGGGTGTGCTGGTGTGGATGGCACAGCCCTACCCTTTGGTGGGTGAGAGGTGCTATAGAACCACAGATAGTGTGATAGACTGCCAGCAAATCCTGATATTTTATGACTTTGTGTCTCTGTACATAAGACACTGTAGTCAAGGGGTGTAGCAGTTTCAATGATCAATGCTACTTTTGTCTTCTTTTGATGGACTGCAATATCTTTTTTTTTTTCCGCTTCTATTTTATAAACTGTTGGTAATAGGTGATCCATGTGATATAAACTTCATCATTTTCTATAATGTTTTGTGTCTCATGTTTCCAGTGTTTTTCACCTACTTCAATATTATAATGTTTGCACAATCCCCAATGCAACAGTCTTGCCACATTATTATGCCTTTCAGTATACAGTCCTTGTGCCATTCATATGTCACAACCAGCAACAAGTTGTGCGACTATTTCCAATGCTGTTTTACAAAACCTACATTTGTCTGTTTCTCCCATATGTTCAATGGACTTTGTAAACCAATGTGTATGTAGTCTGCTATCTTGGGTGATCAATATTAACTTTTCATCTTTTGGTTTAAATTCACCTCTCCTTAACCATTCTTGTGTGTGATACTGACCAACATAAGGTTGTTCCAATAGTTTTCTATACTTGCAACTGTATTTATGCATTTCCACATTTCTTGCCTTCTCATCTGATCCTTCACCTAATATTTTTCTTGTATTTTGTGGCATATTCAATTACTGCCTGGTTTTTATCTATTTCTGGTTTGATTTCCATTCCAACTTGACACCAATTTGCCTCTGCTAAATTAAGCAGGGACTTCATCTTAGACTTATTCTCCTCATGTTTTAAAACTTTCACTACATTTGGATCTTGAGAGGTCAGCAGATATGTATGCAGTCCTATGACTGCAAATCTATACAGTTTCAAGAAGGCCCATACCTCCTTCAGAACAGGGAATATATAGTCTTGGTATACACTGATTTTTATAAACCATTTGATGAGAATGAAGCATCTCTCTTGTTTTCCTGTCCAACCTATGCAACACTCTTTGAGACTAGTCAGTCACTCCAAAACTTTAAGTTAAAAGGGTTGGGAGGGTGGCCTAATGGTTAAGGTGTTTGCCTTACAAACACAAGGTGCAGGGTTTGAGCCTCACAAGGGATAATTGGCTAGGCTAAAAATGGCTCGCAAGGACAGTTAGCCTAGTACTAATCTATGAACCTATCTATAAAACAGGGAGAGCAAATTAGTTTATAGCCTGGACTTTGTTTCTAGGTGTCAATGCTGTTTTCAGTATTAATTTTAGTCTTCTAAAATATTCCTTACTAAGTTTTATTTGCATGTTTCATGTTTTATTGCTGATTCTTCATCAATTCCTAAATATATATTCCTTCTTTTCATCAGTTCATTTTATATCACATTCCTGTCTCAAACTGATGTTTTCTTGGTGCTACTGCTTTCCTACTTTAAAGGTTATTTTTGCACATTTATCAAGACCAAATGATATTCTTATATCATCTGAAAATGTTTTGACCACTTGCAAATATGCTTTCAGTTCCTCATCTGATAAACTATACAATTTTCAATTATCTCCAAAAAGAAGATGAAAAGTCTTTACACTTTGCTGTTTTCTGGGAGGCAAAGTGTAGCCATGACCTAATCTGTTAAGTATACAGCTTAATAGGTTAAGAGCAAGGCAAAAGAGCAGCGGTGACAGAGAATCACCCTGGAATATGCCCCTTTGAATTTTTGTCTAAGTGGTTTGCCACTGTTTCATGGTCACTGTAATGCAACTGATCAGTATAGGGTATATATATTAAGCATTCTTTTATCCATAAATTTGGGATACTATCAAGTGCTTTTTTGTAGTCTATCCATGTCATACTTAAATTCTTCCCCTTTTTAAGTTCTCCTTTATGACTTTATTTAACAACAAATGATCCTTTGTTCCATATGACTTTTTTTTTTTCTACTGCTATGATTGATTTTTCTTCTAAATGACTATAAACTCTTTTGGCACCAATTACAATGTATAGTTTATACGTCATCGAAAGGCAAGTTATTGGCCTATAGTTTTTAGGATAGCTTCCAGGTTCAGTCCAAGTAGGAATATTGTTTTTCCTGTATTAACCAGGCTGGTGTCTGTTTGGGGTGCACATATTAATAATTCTTACTCATGGCTAAGTATTCCTGTAAAGATGTTAGTACTTTTAGCCAGAAGTTATGTACTGCATCTGGGCCTGGGGTTTTCCAGTTGGGAGATTTTCTTAACTTTGTTTCAGTCTCTCTAGCTGTTACTTCATCCCATTTCATATCCTGTACATTTGAATTTATTTTTCTTTTACTTCTTCTATCCATTTCACATCTTTCTTGTGTTCCACAGGATCTTCATAGATATTTCTTATTTTCAATTTCTCCAAGTCTTTTGGGTTTCTAATACTACAATGGGAATGGACCCCATTCATAAGTTAAAGTACGATTAAAGTTCATGAAATTAGTACTGTTTTTCGATCTTTGATGTCAGCTGGAAATGCTCTTCACAGTAACTGTAATGTATAGTCTTCTCTGATGATATTAAAATGATATTAAAAATTCTACTGACCCAGAAGCATAAAATGGATTAGAAGCTATGAGTGGAAACATTTTTTTTTTTGTTGCGGGGAGTGGAGATCAGGAAAAGGTTTGCCAGAGAGGTTAGAGAGAATAGTCATAAGAGAACAAAAACTAGGGACATTGGACATGTCCTTTAGTTCATAGGTAATTCCAAGACTAACTGCTCTTTATGACCATTTAAGCTTAGCTAGTTTCTCTTTTAGAGGTGCGAATCAAACTCTGCACTTAGTGTCTCTGAGGTAAACACCTTAACCATTATAACATCTCCCAACCCCCTTATGCCATGACTCCACCCCTCATAAAGGGCAGAATGACCTTGATTTCAAGCTTGTTAGTTGGACAGATTTTACTCCACATTAATCTGCAGGACATCATGTGAAATCGACTATTTTTAAAGTAGACCAGCCTGCAGCATAAGAGGTAGGACAGGGTAAGGGTTTGGGTGCTAGTCAATACTTGCCAGGGTTTTTTGGGCAGGAGGTGATTTTCCACTGCTCCCTGTCCTTGCTGTACTAATGTTCCCTCCCATCATGCCAATCTGTTGTTTAATAAAACCTTTTTATACTGCTCTGCCTTGGTCTTCTACTTGTAGAATGGCTATAGATGTGTTAGGTAAGTCATACTTTCCTTAGGGATGTTATGGTGACAAAAATCTTCTAGCAGCTCCGTCATTGTGTCCTTTTCCTCTACACACTTGCAAACCTTCTGAAATAGCAGCACAAACAGCAGATCACTGGTCAGGAGTACACCTAACAGCTGCCCATTTGCATCCTCTGCCAGACTTTGCAAAACAAATACATGCATCTTTTCTTATGACTGTGCACTGAATGCTGCAGAAACCTACAACACTGTAGATGCACTTGGTGGCATGCATTACCATTCTGAATGTAGTCCGAACTAGTATATTCACTCTGTCATTGATATTCTGATGTAGGATTTCTGGCATCATGCCCACTGTCTGATTGAGAATCTCCCCTTGATACATTATAATATGTGTTTGATAGTTTCATACCACTGATTTTAAGGGTTGCTAAAGTATATGTTTCTTTTACAAAAATAATCACTATCCCACTCTGTTTATCATGATGACATTTCAGATGTGGAGCCAGCTTTAAACCCAGTGTGGCCTCTGGGGAATCACCACAAGTTTGAGCTTGTGATGCCATAAAGGTACTCAAACTCATTCTGGACTGTAAAGTAGTTATATTGTTTCTCTGGTGCATGAGGATATGATTCAATGTTCAAAGATGTCAACTCAGGAGTGTCATCAAATGAATGAAGAGTGGGAAGTACCACAGGGAGCTTAAGCTCCTCCTTGCTCACTGAGCCCAAGTACTTCTTCCTAGACTCTGAATCTTTCTTTGACCCCCTTACTGAAAACACTCCTTCATTAATTTTGTTTGGTCACCAAAGCACACATCCTTGAGTGGAAGTCTGAAGATGTACTTTCCTTGTCATAATCATTTTTTACTTTAGCAACAGAGTCTGGGAGAAGTATACTAGATCTTCATCACTATGGTCCAATTCCAACCATTTTCTCATTAGATATTTTATTCTTCTCTTTAGGGTGGCACCTCAACACAAAGAAGGTTTTGCAGGTTAACAAATAATTCTCTATCAGGCATCAATGTAGTCCTCATGGTTTTAGATGTAAGAAGAATAAAAGTATCTAAATCCATTAGCAGACACAAGCAGAATGTGCCAACTCCACATATACAGTGATGAGAAATCAGGACTGAACCTCAGATCCTGGAGCCGTGAAGCAGAGGTCATAAATACTGAGTCTCCCTGGCTATAGGTGGTGTCAGTGAAGCGTGTAGATACATAGACCTTTGGCAAAAGGCCTGGCCCTGCTGAGAGTAGACAAAGTCTCAGTCATTCAAGGCATGGATATTTTGTTTGATCAGACCTTCCAGACTTATCAACAATAAAGATAACAATATCCTATAAATAGTACAGTAAATTCTGGAAAAATGGGTATAATTATTGATTAGTAGATGTACTTTAGAGATGCCTGGAAACAAATGTCCAGCCCAAGTATCAATGCACCTCTTTCTGAGACTTGTAAATCATCAGAAGCCCGAGTTTGAATCCAGCTGTGTTCCTCCAGAGAGATTTGAACATGCAGGAATTCAACAACGAACAGTCATGGGCCTGAAGAAGCACAAAATAAACCCTCTGCAGAGCAAGTGTTGGTAGGCCTCTCTGGATAGACAGAATCATTACGCTTTAAGGGTAATTTTTTTGAGGGTGCTTCATTTTTGCATGTGTTTCTCTGTTGTATGCCAGAGGCAGAAGAAAGAAGTAGCTGGCTGGACTGTTGGAAAGCTGGCATGGACCAAGCTGATGTTCTTTTTTTTTTTAATTTAGATAGGCCCTGATGTTATGGTCCCAGAAAGCCAACATATTCCTTCTGAAGAAACACAGTGTGCATAGGCTCCATATTGAAATGTTGACACTCTGAATGCCAAGTGCCCAAAAAACTGAAAAGGAAGACAGAAAACATGGGAGAAGATTGAATTTCAAAAATTGCTCTTCTACTTTAAACTTCATTTTGCAGAGCCCCTCGAAGTGATATATATATATATATATATATATATATATATATATATATATATATATACATATATATATATATATATATATATATATATATACACCGACTCTGAGATCACCATACCTCAGAGATAAAGGAATATTCAGAGAAATTTTATCTTGGATTTATAAATGTAAGTCTGATCTTTCAGCCATTCAGTCTCCATGTTTTTGGACTCAATCTAGTTGATCCCGATAATTCAAATGGTTACCCAGTCTTCACAGGAAGAAACCTAGTACTCCTCTTCTAGGCAATAAAAAAGGAATATGTGTCTGAAAGTCTTTTGACAAAATGTACCTTTCTTATGCAGAGTCGTTAGAATGTTTTCCCTGGGGAATCCATGGAACTCAGAAAACTTTGGAAAAAAAAACTTTTAAAATGTGTAATACTGCCACTTAAAAGTTCTCAGACTAGGTACCTAATTTTTTTTTGGAAGTCACCTGGAAGAGACCTGAAGGGTAGCAAAGTGAAAATTTATAACTTTTGGGGGTAAAAAAGGACTGAGTAATGTGAAGGAGTCTTATCCTTATAAGTCATACATCAGCCTGACAACAGATCAGGAAAGACATCTGCTAAGACTCCTGATGCAAGAAGAGAAAGTGGAACATCTGCTTTCAACAAATCACATGGCTAAGGAACACCACTGCAGCAGTGATACCTAGGTAAGCATCTGCATTTGCATGGAAGGAGAGTAATGAAGGCTAACATGTTTTTTTTTTTTCTCATGGTGGACTGGATATAACTTCACTGATACTGGATGTAACTGTAGTATTCCAGGAGACACGGTCTGAAAATTTGTAGGCAGGTGTCCAGGTGTCATGAGGTCTGTAGAAGTGACAAAGATGAAAGAATGCATCTCAGTTCAGAGTGACATAAAACAAAAGGAAATTGCACATGAGGTTCCAATACAAGAATCTAGAGTTCCAGTTAAAAAAAAAGCTTTTGAAGAATAGTGAGGACATTGCTGTGGTGGTGGCACTGCTAAACAACTCATAACACAGAAGGAAATGTGCAGCCGGAACCCTAGAATTCAAATGTGGCAGCATCAAGGACAGACAGCACTGTTTTGTGCTAGAGGTACTGTGAAGATTGGGGGAAGATGGGCGAAGGCTGCCAGCCTAGTCAAATAGAATTTGATACATAATTCTATCATTTGTAAATATAAATGTAAAATAAAGCCTTGTTCCTTAAATGACAGAAAACACTGCAAAATGTGAACCTCAAGATTGTAGCAACATTGCCATCTGCTGTAAGGAAAACTAAGCCAAGCATTACTTCTGTTCTTTTGAAGTTAAAATGATGTCTTGTATACCCTTTTGATCTAGATGGTGGTGCTGAAGAGGCTAACTGAACACACTTTCTATTGTCTTAACTTAATTAATTGAATAATTACTAGAGTATCAATGTGAAATGTCTTTTATTGTAGTTTCCTGAGCAGGTGTTAGCTTGCTGGATAGTGTGGTCTGTTGGTCTAGGAACTCCAGACTAAGTGTCAAAGTGATCTAATGTGTATACTGGGAAAACTTAAGTGTCAAAATGATGTAATCTGGGAGGTCCCAGCAGAGATGTTTGTTAGTGAGTTTAAACACTATTGCTGAGAGAGACTGTAAGCATTTTGATCTTGATATCCAACTCTCAGCACTGCTGTATGCTCTCTTTATGTAAGTAGTATCTTAGAAGTATGTTTTCTTGTAGAAATAACTAGGTCTATAAAGATTAGACAAGATTTTCTTTCTGTTACATCAGAACTTTCTTACTGTATTGTTTTAAGTTTCTGTGTGATCTCTGAACTCTTGGATAACACTGTGGTGTAGTAGTATTGTCTTGTGTTTTTAATTATTTATTATTAAATATTTTTAAACATTTTACCTGTGACTGGTATGTGTAGAGATAAGTAAGCTCTAGAGTACATTGCATGCTTATAAGTGATCCTGTAATAAGCCCTTCCAATAAGCCTTGATTGCTTAGTCACATTTACCAATTGGATAATAATATTGCACAGTAATAATTGGACACCCTTGTAAGGGCCTTTGGGTAGTTGATAATGAGTAGCTGGTGGTGGCAGTAATTACTACCGTATATTCTGGGTAAAGGGGCACAGTTGGAGAATCTGTGTCAGCCTTTCCCAGGAGTGTCTGTAAAGTTGTATAAATACTTATCTCAAAGTGTGTGTGGTGGGTCAGCTACCTGGGCAGGGACACAAAGCACTGGTAGGACAGAGAGGGTACTGGAGGTTAGCTTGCCAACTAGGCTGAGATCTGGACCCTATAGCTGTGCCAGTGGGGAGACTTATTTGGGACCTAGGGAGCAAGGGAGAACCAGCCTCAGACTGACTGTGATCTCTGTGTGCACTTAAGGGAAATTGTACTTTACTGTGTGTATTTTTTTATACTTTCCTCTTATATGAGATGCCCTCCCTGATGATAGTGGTAAGGATTGAGGATCCTTGCTGGGCCAGGGCATGGCCATTGCAGGTACATTCAGTACCTACAAGGCATCATTGTTCATTTCATTATACATATCAGTGATATCATAGCACTGATACCTACTGAAGAACAGGTGGACAGAACTTGATTTCAAATCTGTGAGGAATGAGGTACTAAGGAAGGTTTTGAAACATGGCAAAGCTGTGTGTTTACTTTTCAGTGGCAAACTTGTCAACAGAAAAATAATAAAATAAAGCTAATGCTTAGGAGGCAGGGTTTGTGACATATAGATGGCAGCCCAGGCCATCTGTGTTCAATAAACAACATGGAAACTGGTGATGTTAGGCTAGCAGGAGGAGGAGGGTAGTGCACATTGTCATCTCAATAGTCTTGAAATTGGCAGCTCTAGCTCACTGCTTTAGTGACACCTAGATGGAACAGAAGGTGTTTTACTCACAGAATCTAAACCTGCAGAGTGCACACGCACACACACACACACACACACACACACACACACACACACACACACACACACACACACACACACACACCCTGTCTACCAGCAGCATACCAATAGCTGGGAAGACATGTGCCATTGCACAGCACTGTATTGCTTGTGGAAGCATGCATCCTACCGAGCTGACAGATCTGCCAAGGGGGTTAGGACTCAGTGCTAAGACAGAGTAAGACACTTCTCTGGAATTGAAGCTGACCATCTTCCTATCAAGTGACTCATTAGAGGGGAACTCAGTGAGATAACTGGGATCCCCAGACAGGAACAAAAGGGTTGTAGTTCTCTTACCAGCTTGGTGACGTGGAAATATTGGGTAGACTGATGAAAGTAATGTCACCACCAGACAGATCCAGCTGAGGTGGAGGATTTAGGGGGAATGAGAAAAAAAAACTATTGCTTAGGAATGATTTTGTCTGAACAAGGACTGAGAATGCATTTAGGGAAACCACTGTGAAATTATTAGCACATGGAACAGAATACTTAAGAAACTGAACTTATAGTCTTATAGTTGAAATGAATGCAAGATTATATTTGGCACAGCAGAATTTTACGGAGATTATATATTACATATTTCAGAAAGGACAGATGTATTACATCACACCCAGCCAGCTGAAATGGTATTATCCTTGCAATAAGGAGGGGTATATAAGTGTTAAGAGCCCACAAAAATGAGTGATACACTGTTCAATGGGAAATTGAAAAAAAGAGAGAGAGAGAGAGAGAGAGAGCTTTTCACAAAAATTGCAGTCCAAGATATTTTTGAGTGGACTGTCAGATTCACAGGTATTTGGATGAGCAGAATCTTCAAAGTAAAGATATCTAGCTAGAGATACTTTACAACAGTGTGAATAATCAGTTAATAAGATAATTATTGCAGCAGAATGTGGCCATCTGCAATAAAATCAAAGAATAGCACAATATATTAGTTGTTTTCCTTTTTATGTGTTTGCCCAATGGGTTTTTCCTACCAGATTAGGTCCAGTTTCAGAGAGTTCGCATATAGCATATAAATCAGGAAGCTATCACAGCAATATTCAAAGTTTATAGGTTAACAGCTGTACATCTTAAAATGAAATTTTATTTTTATGTTAATATTCATTTACTTGGGTGTGTTTGTCATGCTGCATTGTCTGGTGGAATATATGTATTGCTTTTTTTATATTATATTTTTATATTATTATAACACCAGCAGTAGTGTAGGTTAGGGGAACTCTACGAGGAGTAGTTAAACTTCTACAGCAATTAGTTCCTCTAACTATCAAAGTATGAGAGGACAACTGCACCCTTTCTAAATCCCAACAGTATTTTAGAAAAAAAAAATCTCTTCTCAGCCTGATAACCTTCCTAATGATATCAGAAGAAATGTTCAGCAAAATGAATTGAGTTTGTAAAGAAAATACTCACACATTATATATTATTAAATGCATAAAACAGCCAACATATTGATGCATTTTCCATCTGTCTTTTCTTTCCTGATATGTCACTGTACTTATCTGAAATAACAAAATGCTATAATTTCCTTCATTGTGTGCAATGCTTCATATCAGCCATTAGTACATTTATAAAGCTAAATTTAACTATTTGCTATGTACATAATGCTACCGTAGCCCACTGTACTTTTAGCTATTCAGATAGAGTGAAAACAATATATACTCAAGCAAAGGAAACTGGATCTAGTTCAGAAATAACTGAGTGACTGTAGAAGATAAAACAGATCAGGATCATCAGTGGCGTAATCTAGTTGGAGTCAGATTGTGTCACTGTCACAGATGTTTCTCATATCCTTTTCTTGTCAGTTCAATATCTGGTTGCTTAATTGGAAGTAGTTCAAAGCAGAAATGATCCAGACTATGATCAAGCCAAGAAGCTGTGTTTACCTACAGGTTAGATTTTTACCACAGCCATTTCTAAATTGAATCTTGAGTATGACCTTTTATATGGGTTACAGTGAAGTCTTCCCAAACAAAGCCTGATTTCTCTAAAGCCTAGTGGAATTCTATGACAAGTCCATCAGGTATATGGCATTTTGCCAGCTTCCCATCCCAAGGAGGGTTGAATCGTTTTTCAATAGTGCAACTTCCAACAACAGAGAATATGGGCTTTAGACTCACTGTAAAGCATGAGTAAATGAACCGACAGCTTGCCTGGCAACAGAGATACACATTAATGACACTGCACATTTGGCATGAGGCGATATGAAAGGAAAAGCATAGCCAAGCGATCTGCACTGCCCAAGGATTGTGACTCACCTGCACCCATCCTCTCACCTTAAATGGCAATGGGGCTTCTGCTAGGGAACTATGGGACAAATAGGTCAAAAGAATAAAGACAGACTAGATGCCTGTGTAAAAAGTACGAAAAATATTTAAGAATCATGACAAGATAACTACTGTCTAATCTAAAGCAAGAAATTTCTAAGGTTTGTGGCTTATTGGAATAACATGTAACAAGGAAATGACATCTTCCAAGATGGCTGCACACTGAACAATAGCTGCATTTCAGCTCTCCCAGAGGGGAAAAAATAAACTGAGAGATAAAGGCCAGTAACTCTGACAGTTTTAGTAAATTCAGGTACTGGTTAGTAAGTACACTGGATGGTAGCAAATAAGAAACTTAGAGATCCTGAAAGAAAATCAAATAGAAAATATGAAGAGAAAATGCTGACTGATAGGAATCCTGCAACTGTTCAGCAAAAAACAGTTGAAGCTCCATCTCTGGTGCAAAACATGGCTTCCAGTAGTTGAGATGAAAAAATAAATTAAATGTACTCATAGTTGATTAAATGAAATACTGAAGGAGTATATCAGCTCAAATAACAAAAGGCTGGAAAAAAATGAAAGAAGCTTTAAACAGCTATTCAGATGAACTGATAAAACTGCAAAAGTCAAAGAGTGAGATGAAGGAAAGGTTGGCTGAGTATGACATTGCTCAAGACCTGTTTCAAAATATGGTAGGGTTAGAGAAGAGATCATGCAAGGAAAACCTGAAATTTTATGCTGCATCAGAAAAATGGAAGTAACAGATTGTATTAATTTTATGAAATCATAAATAAGCAATTGGACTAATATTCTACATCAAGATTTGTTAGTTGAAAGGGCAAACCATGTGTATGCTCCAAATCTGGCCATGAGAAAGCAGCCAAGACCAGTATTAGTCAAAAATAAGTCAAAAGGCATCAGAAATACTTGTTCTAGGGATCTAAACCTCTTCTGAAACATCAACAGAATGGTTTGCAGGGACAGATATATCTCTCAGAGGATATCACTACTGTGGAACAGACTCTACAGCCACATAAAATAAATGTCATCCTTGTCCAAATTCAAGTCCAACTTAGATCCACTGTGGAAAGTAGAAAATTTACCCCAGAAGTGCCTCCTGTACTGTTAATGGGCAGAGGCATCTCTTAAATGCTTTATCCCATGCATGGGTCCCCTCAAATTATTCCAGTGATTCTTATTAGGGGTAATATATAAATATTGACCATTAGATGGGTAAGGCCAATCTATAGCCAGATGAGATAGTTTTTCTAAGTACAAGAAGGGACATTAGCTAAACTTAAAATATCCATCAAAGCCAGCTAGCCTAGTACATACCTATAAATCTATGCACCTGTTAGTAAAGTTGTAATCACATCAATCAAAAGAGTTGATCCTGACAAACTGAGCCAGAAGGGCAAAGTATTAAAACTGGAGACAGTAGTGTTTTATTCACTATACACAGGGAAAAACAGATGTAAATGTATCTCAGCATTCAGGGAACATTGAGAAACAGGTGTGAGACTCAAGCTGATGTATCTAACTGTCTTCAGGATAATTTTTTCCTGGAGGATCAAAGTCATTTTTAATGCAGAACAGGCTAAAGAGGAAATGCAAAGGTTTGGCCAAAAAAAAAAAAAAAAAAAAAAAAAAAAGAGTCATCAAACAAAACAGGGCTCTGCTTCTCATTCTTCTGACAATAAAGCTCATACAGAGACTTTGCCAGTGAAACCTTTTCTAATTTTCCAAAGGAAAATGAATGAGATACAGAAATAAGCATATTAGTTGACTAAAAGAATTGGGAGTACCCTGGACTTGATCCAAAGTTTGGGATTAGGAGATGGAGATGCACAGGAAAAAGAACAGCAACACTGAAATTAATGAATAAATGTGAAATTACTAAAGCTTCGATCACATTTGTGAATTATGGCTTTAGAATAAAAAATGGAAAGATTGGACTTTTATTGACTTTGTTAAGCTTGTTGGTTGGCTGAAAAGCATATGCCCAACTTCATGTCATTAATATTTGGAAGAACATTCGGGGAAGGGGGAAAACTGTAAGCAAAACAAATTTTGTTCTTAAGAAAAACATTTCACAATATAAATTATATAGTAAAGCATTTTCAGTTATTGTATGTAAGCAAACACTGTTTTTATTCTTTTTTAGTTGTAAAAAATGTAGGCATTACAGTGTAAAAAGGAAAAAAAGGCTGGACAAAAAGCACATTTATTTTAATAGGTGACTACAGGGCAGGTATTAAAAGTCAGAGCACTTTTATAAGGCTAAAGGTTAATGTTTTCTGTAAGCATACATCCTGTTTTTCACATATGGGAGGGGAATAAAGACAAGTCAGGAACAGACAGCAAGTAGTATAAGTAAGAAGCATAGGCAGTAATATGTGTATTAGCAAGATTAACCTTAATGTTTTGGTTAGGTATGCCTGTGTGTGCAGCTAGGACACTTGCTTCTATCAGGAAGGTTAAACTTCATTATTTGAAGATGTAGATAGTTTAACCAGTTTAAGTTAATAGGTTCTGTGGATGTTCTGGAAGTGAGTTTGTTTTCTTGTTTGAGGGTTTTCATTTAAACAAAAGTCTTGTAAAATGTGACATAGATCTAAATGGAGGTGCCGAGAAACAAGTGTATAAAATATCAACCTGCCAAACTTTAGTGAGTGCATGTAACAAAATCTGGAAATAGACATTTTAAAAAAAAACTAACATATATAATAGGTGGTGATAATAACTTCTTATCATAATGACCACAGTATTCATATTACTTTTGTAGGTGAATGACCTTTGACCTCACAGGTACAGAAAAAAGCAAGGAGTATTACATTATATTAACGCATTAACTCCAATGGAGCTCAGGAACTTTGCACTGTAACTTCCAATGGGCAGAGTCTAAGCCTTTTGACATAAACAAATGCTGTCCTCACATTTCAAACAAATGTTCATATCTCTGGGATCATAAAAGTTATGAAGAAAGTATAAATGGCATACCCTTCAGCACAAACTATTTTATAGTGGTAATATTCTTTAGGTTATAGGTCTTAAACAGAACACAGTGCCGAGGATTTAATAAAATCTATGTAGGCACAGTGTAGAGCCTACACGGACTGCTACTGTGTCTGTGTACACGGTCCCCCCTTGGCAGTTTGCCATGCATATTAATGATGGCAAGTTGCCAAGAAAGATCTGAGGAACAAAAGTATTGAATCGGTGTAGGGATAGGTATAGTCGTAACCGTGTCTGCAGATGGGTAGGAGACTACCTAGACTGTCCTCCAGTGTCATTTTAATTTTTAATTTTTTTTAAATAAAACATGTTTGTGCAGCATGGCATGGAGAGCAGCAATGCTAGGTGACACCCAGACAATTTACAGACATCTAAAAATGGAAACTGGATGTATTTAATTCTTTATTTAAATGTATGCTTAATCATATCTGAGCATATTTGTGCAGTGTGGCATGGTGCTCAGCACTGCTTATAGATAGCACAGTGTTATATGTAAAGGTACACCTGATGCCTGACTATCCACATAGTCATGGCTCCACATATAGAAGTTCAAGGGTTTGACTACATGGAAGGCAAATAACTATTTAATTTTAAAATACACATTTTTCAGATTACTTTAAAATATAACTCTGCTGGTCTCTGCTAAGCTCTGGCCAACTGTGCTTAGACATGCTAAGCAACACATAAACATGGTAATGGCTGCCAATGTTTATGCACTGTTCGGCTGTGCTTGGCTGGTTCATGCACTGCTAAGCTCTGCTAAGACTACAGTTCTTCGAGTTTTTGTGCTTCTCTGATCAGCTGCACTAGAATGGGTGGTGCTAAGTGGTATCCCCCACACAGGTGAGCAGTGTTGTCACCACCATGATGACTTGAAATGGAGAAAAGGGGATTTCTTGGACACCTCAGTCCAAGAAGCTCAGGCAGGGAATGCTCCAAAAGTATGTAAGTAATTTAATTTAACCTCTGTTTCACCAATATCTAATCTGAATGTCTGCAAAACCGGTATGCATAATGGTGTGCGTCCCTCCCAACAACTGCAGAGGGGAGGGCTTGCAATGTTGAGTCGCATGCTGGGTGCCTGAACAGTTTGCACCATGAGTGTGGTAAGTATGGATGTATTATACTAACTGTAGTGAAATAAGCAAGAAAGGGTAAAGCATTAACTGCATGACAGTATATTCAATAAAGTCTGTAGTGCAATAAATGTGGAATTAGAGTGTATTGCAAGCAATGAATAATGCTAACTGTTGTGCAATAAAAACATGAAACAATACCAGGAACTGCATTATTAAAGTATATACAATAAAGTGGGTAGTGCAATAACTGTGGAATAAGAGATGTTTTGAAATAAATGAATAATGCCAACTGTTGTGCAATAAAAACATGAAACAATACCAGGAACTGCATTAAAGTATATACAATAAAGTATATAGTGCAACAATTGTTGTATAACAGCTGTTTTGAAAGAAATGAATAATGTCAACTGTTATGCAATAAAAACATGAAACAATACCAGGAACTACATTAAAGTATATACAATAAAATATGCAGTGCAATAATTTTGGAATTAGAGCTATTTTGAAATAAATAAATAATGCCAACTGTTCTGCAATAAAACATGAATCCATATCAATAACACCACAGAAAATGGTGTATATCAGGATTGTCTTGTTGTAACCATTGTTGTAGAGCTGTATGCATTCAGGCTGTAAGGTAAGGTGCTGATGTCAAGTATATCACTGTAATAGCTGTAGAATGCAAATCTATTGGCTGCTAATTTTATTGTTTAAGATATATACCACCATTCAAGACTGTCTCTAGGCCAATATTGTTCACATAATGCTCTGTCATCCACAAACATCAGGTAAGTAAGGTATATGGGAGAGGTTGCCTACTCAATGATCTGATATTGTTTGTTGCCTTCACAGATATTTCAACCCAATAACAATAAAATGTGTACTCCAGCATTGTTATACTGATATATATATATATATATATATATATATATATATATATTTATATATATATATATATATACATATATATATATATATATATATATATATATATATATATATATATATATATATATATATATATATATACAGAGAGAGAGAGAGAGAGAGAGAGGGCATACCTGCTATCTGCGTTATTCTTTTATGTCATGCATGCATGTTCTACTGTCACTGCAGCCTAGTATAACACCATAGTAGTACTGCCAGGTCATATTTTCCCCGGTAATCTCTAGGCAACCATAACTCAGTTTGATAAATGCTCTGTATGTAGTACATTTTGCATAAAAACAAAAACAAAACAGGCCATCACTCTGTCTTAATGGAAACAGTTTATTACATTTTCACATACCGGTTTTGGCTGTATAAGCCTTCATCAGTGTAAAAAATAACCATAACATCGAACTTCAAATACTTCCTGTTCTCTTCTGATTGGTTAATTACAAACAATCATTCAAAACCCTGGAGGAAATACCCCTCCCAACCTAATCATCCAACCTTTTTTTTTTTGCTCCAACACCCTGTGCCATCCTGCTTTATTATTCCTTTTGAAACAAATTTTATCAATAATCGTAAAATAGAACCTAGCCGTGTTGTGTTTTAAAGTGTATTTATATAAGGCATTAGATTTTTTTTTACATCTGATATCACTTAAATGTTCAATAATCCTAAATATTAGGGGCTAGGAGTCTACCCAATCTAAAAGGCTAAACAGTTACATATATTACCCAGTTCATATTACAATGACCAAATACCTATATTTCAAAAACCTTAGAGGTATTAGAAGATGAAAACTGCTCTGTTTTATGGACATATTTACAGTTGTTTCAATGCCCACATGGTTGGCATCCCTTAACTAACTGTCCACCTAGTGACAACTTTCCCATAACTACACCAGTCGCATTGCTCTTTTTATAATGGTTAAACCAACTGCCTAATGTTTGACCATGTCTAAATGTAAACAAACATTTAGCAGGTAAAATATTACACAATTCATCATCTAGATGCAAAATATGCCAGTATTTATGCACAAGATCCACAAAAGCTTTTCTATTATTCCCAAAGTTTGTAATAAACCTGGGTAAACCTCCTGTTGATTTTTTTGAGCTCATGTCTCAATAACTGGGCTCTGTCTATCTCTTGCATAGAATTAAATGTTTTCATAACATCAGAATATCTATATCCTTTCTCACCAAATCTCTGAGTCATATCCTCAACTTCCTTCCCATATTCTGATTCAGAGGAACAAATCCTTTTTAATGTAAGGGACTGAGCTTTGTGTATATTCGTAACAAAGTGTGGGGGATGACAAATATTAGCCTGTAGTAAGATATTCACTTGAAGAAACTTTCTAAAAGCCTGGCTACTAAGTGTCCCATCAACTGTACCTGTGCCATTAAATCCAGGAAGGTAATTTTTCTAGGTTCATGATGCACCATGAATTGTATATCCCACTTATTATCATTCAAGTACTGTACAAATTCTAATAAATATGTGACATCAGACCTTCAGACCAACCAGCAGTCAACTAAATACCTTCTCCAGATGTCAATAGCCTCCAAATAGATGTTATAGGAATCATCATAAATAATTTGTTCCTCTACAAAGCCCATAAAAAGGTCCACATAAATAGGTACAAAAGATGGGGTATATATTATATAATCGAAGTTTTATAACTTTGAATACCATATGATCGACACCATATGGTCGAAGTTATAAACCTTCGAATATATACAAAAATAATAAAATGAGGAAACAAAAAACTAAGGGTTACAAGCAGGGGGGCAAGTCCTGCTGCACACTCCACACCCCCCACTCTTTAAATATACCAACTCCGAGACCGCACTACAGTGCAGTAAAGGGTTCTTTAAATATACCAACTCCAAGACCACACTACAGTGCAGTAAAGAGTTCCCTTTACTGCACTGTAGTGCGGTCTTGGAGTTGGTATATTCAAAGAGTGGGGGATGTGGGGGGTGCATCGGGGCTTGCCCCTCCTGCTTTAAAGTGTCAGGTAATTTTTTTTTTAAATATTTTTTATACATATTTGATGTTTTATAACTTCGACCATATGGGGTTGATCATATTGTATTTGTAGTTATAAAACTTCGGTTATATAATATAGACCCCAAAAGATGCACCCATAGCAGTACCATTGAGTTGTAAATAACATTCTTCTCTGAAGTAAAAAAACATTTTTTGTCAACACATGATCTGTAAGACACAACAGAAAAGCATTAAAATCCGAACTATACATGGAAGCCCTATCAAACCAATATTCTAGGGTCATTAACCTGCACAGAATGGAACACTTTCACATCCATAGTACTCAGAAGCCACCCAGAATCCAACTGCATTTCTCAGTAATAGACAAAAACTTTCAGTTGTGTCCTTTATTCTAGATCTTATTAACCCCGATAATGGCTTTAAATAATATGACAAAAATTCAGACAATGGTTCCATAAGTGAACCATTCCCCAGCACAATGGGTATACCTGGTGGATATTCTGCATTTTTATGAAATATGGGCAGCAGGTAAAAATACTGCCTGGTATGATCTTTTACAGTTAACTGGTATAAAACTTCCTTAGAGATTATAAGTTCCTCAAGAGCCAATTTCAGAAAATTATCAATCTTCACTTTAAACTTGGGGGTTGGATCTAAATACATTTTTTGGTAAAACTGATGATCTAACAATTGGGCACTGGCCTCTGAATAACACATTGCCCAGTCCCATACTACCACCTGACCTCCTTTATCAGCTTTATTGATTGCAATCTGTTTGTTTTCAGCTAATTTTTTTAATGCCACCCATTCCATTTTATTAAGAGTATAACGCCAACTGCTGGAGAACCCACTATAATGAAAGTGTAAATCATTCAACATTTTTTGCTGAGAACTAGCCAGATATTTATTCATAGGAGGTGTAAACTTAGATGGTTTGAATTTGAATTTTGAAACACTTTGATCCACCCCATCTTGTTTACCAAAAAACAACCTAAGATTCAACAAACGGCAAAAAGCAATAACATCTTTCACAAAAACATCTTCTGATACCAGGTGACAAGGGATAAAACCTAAACCTTTATTAAGCAAATTATTTTCTGCAGATGACAACACTAAAGAAGAAATATTGTGTATATTACAACACTTTTTTATTATTTGGTCAGCATCCATTGTAAAATAGTCTTTAAATTGGAACCCTCTGTGGCTATGTTTCCTTCCACCCCCTCCTTGTTGTTCTAAAGGGGTGAACTCAGATTTTCTTTTAGCCAACGGAGACAAAGAGGTTTCAACATCAGTTTCATTAGCTGAAGAACATTCATTGGCTGATAAATCAGGTGAAGTCTTTTTTAAGATTGATTTATTCTGCTTACGCTTCTAAGATGACACCCGTTTTTTATTCTCCACAAACATAACTGTCTTCTTATTATCAAACTGTTTCTCCCTTTGGCAGTCTTTTAAATCTCTATCAAACTTATTTGTCATATGCATTTTTAAGTCTTTTTTGTACTATGGCCAACTTCCTAGCAAGCAAATCCGTGTGTTGTTTGCATTTATTCTGTTGCTCAAATTGTTTAGCAGTCCCAAATAATGTCTTTAAGCTTTCTACCAAACTATTAATTTTCCTGCTTTAAAAGTTTGCGAAAAGCTAAACAAAAATCATTGTGGCTTCTTGCTGTGCCTCCAGCCATTCTTGTAACAACTGATCATCTTTCCCTTTCACAAACGGTTGTAAACAGACACAAAGACCTCTAGGACATAGCCCTTTTCCCATATATGCCTTAAACAGGCACAAATGCCATACATTCACATGTAGTTCTTTCATATTAATATAAATTTGCCCAAATAGCTCACTACAAGTGGCAGAATGCATCACAGTACCTGTTTTTTCTGACTCTTCACTAGAGCTCAGAAAAACCATGTGCCATCTTTGTCGGCTGTTAGTTCATCCAGTAACTGCAGTAAATCCAATTTCACCATCAGATCCAGACAATATATATATATATATATATATATATATATATATATATATATATATATATATATATATATATATCCAATCAAAAAAAATGGAAAAAAGCCAAGATGGACCTCCTGTGAATGTTAATGTGCTCACAAACAGCATTGCAGAGTTGTATTGGAACCTACCACTTGTACCTGTAATTACAAGGTGACAACCAAAATCTTAAACTCTTCACAAGTACCAATTATGCTGCTGAAAGCATTTAAAGGCCCATATTATGTGCCAGCAATAATAGATAATATTTCAGAACACTGGATGTTAAACACACAAACAAGTATTCTTATCCTTGTGATATATCAAAAATAATGGCTGGCCTGTACTATTTGGTGCATTCTGCCAAAAACCAACAGCACAAATACCTTTAAATCAGTCAAAGAACTTGAGTTCACACTGTACCAATCAATAGGTGTATGGCCAATTCATCAAAAGTTAAAAATCAAAAAAGGCCAATACACTACCTTGATTAAATATAGTAAGAACAGCAGAAACGCAGCAGAAACACATTTGGAAGCAAAGAATATAGCCCAACTATACTAAGCATTGAACAGTCCTCCAAAATGTTAAATATTAAATAGACGACCACAAAAAACATATAATCTTCTTATCTTCCAAACTGTAGCTGGTAAACATTCTTCAGTCTGTTCCACAAAGGACTAACAGTGCGGACACAGCCAATTAACTCCAATACATACAAACCTGCGCAAGTACAGTCAACAGTTGCACAAACAAACAGGAGAATCCACAAAAACAAAACAGGCCAGACCTCTATCTTAATGGAACCAGTTTATTCCATTTTCATATACCAGTTTCGTCTGTATAAGCCTTCATCAGTGTAAAAAATAACCATAACATCTAACTTTAATACTTCCTGCTCTTTTCCCATTGGTTAATTACAAATGATCATTCAGCCCTGGAGGAAATAACCCTCCCAACCTAATAATCCAACTTATTATCTTTTTCTGATCCAACACCCTGTGCCATCCTGCTTTATTATTCCTCTTGAAACTAATTTTATCAATAATCATAAAGTAGAACCTAGACGTGTTGTGTTTTAAAGTGTGTTTATATAAGGCATTAGATGTTTTTTTAGATCTGATATCACTTAAATGTTCTATAATCCTAAATTTAGGGGGCAAGAAGTCTGCCCAATTTAAAAGGCTAAACAGTTGCACGTAGCTAAGTATATTACCCAATTTGTATTGCAATTACCAAACACCTTTATCACAAAAACCTTAGAAGTGTTGGAAGATGAAAACTACTCTGTTTTATGGACATCTTTACAACTGTTACAATGCCCACATGGTTGGCATCCCTTAACTAATTGTCCACCTAGTGACAACTGTCCAATAACTATACCAGACTCATTGCTCTTTTTATAATGGTTAAATCAACCCCTTAATGTTTTACCATGTCTAAATGTAAACAAACATTTAGTAGGTAAAATATTACACAATTCATCCTCTAGAAGCAAAATATGCAAGAATTTCTGCACAAGATCCATAAAAGGTTTTATTTTATTCACAAAGTTTGTAATACATCTAGGTAAACCTCCTGCTGATGTTTTGGGCTTATATCTCAACAATTGGGTTCTGTGTATTTCTTGCATAGAAATTAAACATTTTCATAACAGCAGAACATCTATATCCCCTCTTACCATCTCACCAGGATCAACAGCTGGTAATGGTGCACAGGATTGTTCATCAGAGCTATGAACACAGTCTGCACCAGACTGAGAGCACGCTGGCTGACCTAGTGGGGCAGGCTTGCCATGGAACCCAGCCTCCAGCATAGCCACCCTCAAGGCAGTGAAGGAGCAGTGTTGACTGTCCCATGGATGGGAACGTGAGTCATGCTGCTGCCGTCTGGAGGCATGAGCAACTTGGTTCCACAATACCCTTCCCATCCAAGTGTTTACCCAATCATGTGTCACACACCACCCCTGCCTGCTGTCTTGTCTGTCTGCAAATTCATCATCTTGTACCCAGCTTACCTCCCCATATGTACCTATGTCTTTTCTCCTACCTTCCATTCTCAACTTTAAAAAAATGGGCACCCGTCCCAAAACAAAATATCACCCTATACATAGCTCTCCATGTTTCAAACATGTCCACTGGACACCGCTAATCTGGTCTAATTGGCTTTATAACACAGTTATGTTGTCCTCACCCCTCTCCCTGGGGTTTGAGAGTCCAAATTAATTTACAAAATCTATCAAAATGCACAGTTATTGCTTTATAAGATATGGATTGCTATGGGTCTTTCCTACACCCTTCCTGCACATCCCTAACTACTTTTCACTATGTTTTCCTCCTGTGTGCCCCAATTTCACCACTTTCCTATCCTCTTTTTTTTTCTTTATATTTTTTTAGTGCTGATTTGCATGAATCTTAGCAAAGCGGTATGGCACTGTGTGTTGTGCTGCTTCACTTAGCTATGCTTAAATTAGTTTTAATTATTAAATGTGTTTATTATATTCACTGGCCCATGTACAAAATGAACACCTCTGGCAAGTTTCAAACCCGGGCCCCTCTCACTTACAGGATTAAACTACCAGGCCACACAGATCTTGTGTAAAACAGGTGTTTCCACCAAAACATACTGATTGACACTTACAGTCATTAGGCATGTAACTGAAATATGCACTAATGGGAAAAAGGGGAGTGTACCTAGGACAGGTAGACAGCCAAAGACATAATAATGGATGTAAGGGAGGCCTGTTATAACAGGTATATGTGCCCTTTTATCAGGAAATTCTGAAAAGACACATATTAATGCAGCAATGGAAAAGTACATGTACAACTGGGACCCTGGTGCAAAAATACAGCCATATAAAGCCATGCACATACTGATAGATGTAGAAATGTTTCCACAGCCTGTGTATGTGCCCATATATCTTGCAAATACACATACTTTTGCAATGACTCAGTGGTGCAGTCTGTTACATACTCTGCATGCAGTACATTTTGCCACACACAGTCCTGGGTTCAAATTTAGCTTTGTCTAGCAGTTCAGTTACATTATTGTGAAGATAGTAAGAAATGACTGAGTCATGCAATTCTAATCTGCACAGGTTACTGATAGTTAATGAACTCCTACCCACTTTTGCAAGTCAGAGGCCTGCAGGTAGGGACACACTACACATATTTGCATAGCCTAATTATATGTAGCCTGCTATCTGGATGGTATCCACACACGTAGAGTGTACAGACTGTGGGGTATGACGTGTGTGGGAGCAGTGGATAGTGCAGGCCATTATAGGTGTTCTGGATCTGTAAATATTGGACATCCACATATCTGGTCCTGTAAAATGTTCCCCTTTTGTTGTCTTTCAGGGACTATATACCGCTGAAGACATGCCCCCTTCTCAGAGGCAGAGAATGACATAATACTCGATGGATTCAGACAGCACTATGAGATCTTGTTGTCCAGGGGAAGGTATAATCAGGAGCAGTGGGCAGCACTGTGGTCAGACCTTGTGTGGGATGTCAATCAGGTTGGCCGACAGGACAGGACCTATGAGCAGGTCTGACATTAGGCCACAGACATGCTGAATGCTGCACAATGAAGGGCAGATGATGTTGCTAGGGATTGTGCCACCAGTGGTGGAGGGCCTGTGTCAGAACATCCACTCACAGCCACGGAGGAATTCCTGGTGAACCTAGTAACACACAACTGCTCCCAGGCATCCATCACAGCATACATCGTAGAGATGGGTGCAACAGTGTCTACAGCAGAGAAGTGTCCAAGTAAGCATACTGTGTTCACCAGTGTAATACTGTATCAGTCATTGTGGCAAGCTATACATACCTGTACATGGGTGTTAGGTATATCTGCATGGGGGGGGGGGGTTAGGGTTTCTGCACAGTTCTGCACACATACTCAGAATGTCAGCAATACAGCCAGTATTGCAGTAGCCACTGTACATGTGGATATATGCACATATTACCTTGTAGTGCTGTAACATTTGGTGGTGCTTACTATACCTCTTGCTCACCTTTTCATAGGTCTGTCAGTAGTGGCCCACATCTGTGGTCCTGTACCTCATAAGTGTGATACAGTTTTTTATGGATTATATATAACCTATGAAAGTTATGGGTTGCCATATTGCCCTATGTACAAATGTTATGTTTAGCCAGTGTAGAATATTTGTATGTTCCATTCTGGAACAGATTACTATGGTTTTTATACTGGTTAGTCACAGGTGTCTATTTGAACAACCGTTGACATGCCTGCACTTATAGTTATGAGCAGCTACACAGCCTGGTATATATGAGGCAATTACTCCAAAATGCCTTTTCAAACATAAAAGAGAGATGCTACATACTAGAGGCAGTTATGCTAGTACTGGCATATCATTTTCAAGATAGGTGCACTGGGTTTTATGTGTAGATCTATCACATGTAGTGCCATATTTCATACCTTACATGCATATTGTACAGGCAGCTTTACCTGGATCTGGCTGACATGGATGCTATAAAGTGGGGACTTGTCTGTGTATGTTCATAGGTTCATAGGTTGGTACTAGGCTATCATCCCTAGGACCTATACAAGCCTATCCATAACAATTCCCTGGCTATTTCTTCCCACAGTATTTAGTTCTCTGGACCCCTGTCTAGCAGGGTGGCTGATGTGATCCCTGGAGTGAATTTCCTATCTCCCATCCAATCATCAAGTTTCCTTTATAAGAGGGCCAAAGAGGCACTCTGCTTGACATGTATGGGCAGTCTATTCCAGAGTCTGGGGAGTCTCTGGGTCAGGACCCTATCCCTCCAGCATGTTTTGTTCATTGTGATAACAAGGTTTAGATCCCTGGAACGTGTGTCTCTGAGGGACTGGGATTTCTTTAAGTGTAGCATGTCTGACAGCTCTGGGCTTGACATGGCCTTGTATGTTAAGCAGATATTGTCTCTGAGTAGATGATATTTGACAGAGTATAGGTGGATTTTTTTTTAGATGGTCAGCATAGGGTATCTGTTTTAGGCCTGTGGTTCTTTTAGAGAGGTATTTCTGTGGCCTTTCCAGTTGTTGCAGATGTCTTGAGAGGTACATAACAAATGGGGTGTTGTATTCTATAATGGGTCTAATGAGGGATTAGTACAGTGAGACAATGACCTCCTTTTTTCTGGATGAAAAGCCCTTAGTGATGAGTCATGCCACATATAAGGATTTCCTGACTGTTGTGACAATGTGGTTATTGAAACTGAGACCACTGTCCACCTGTGTCCCTAAGTCTCTTATCACACTTTCGGTGTTTAGTGTACTGCCACCTATGTGGTAATTCACGGGTACATGTTTTTTTCCCAAAGGATATAACTATACATTTCTTGGCATTGAGCTTGAGCCCATGGCTCTGGCACCAAGCATCTGTTTCTGTGAAGCCCTTTTGTAGAATATCCGCATCATTTGGGGATTCAATAATGGCTCCCAGTTTGCAGTCATCTGAAACTTTGTTAGCAGAGTCCCTTAGTTTTGGCCTGTACTTCAGAGAAGTAGATGCCAAACAAGAGTGGTCCCAGGACTGAACCCTGTGAGGTTGACTATTGTGCATGGGAGCAGAGATGAGAAGATGTGTGACTAATAATGCAGTTGTGGATCCTCATTTGGATGAGTCTGTGTGGATTACTATACATAAAAGTGCAGGTAGTAATGTACTGCTTTTGTCTTGGTTTTCACAGGTGACTGAGAGGGTTAGAGTCTGTCCCCCTCACAACCTGATGTCAGTGTATCCCCAGAATTGGATGATGATGGTGGCCATAGTGAGGCACAGGTGGAGTTGTCGGGGGCTGAATCCGTACCAGAGGTTGACATCCCTCTTCTGCCCCCATTGTCACCGGACACAGTTTGTACGCCCACACATGCCCAGGTTCCAGAGGCTACAGATATTGGACAGTCAAAGGGTGGCAATATTAAACAGGACAGTGTGGCAACTATGGTGCCAGTGAGTGCAGACACTGGCCATAACCAGGATTGACAGTGGTGCTCATAGGAGGACTGCTGTCCATCCACCACGTCACAGGTTTCACATCACGGGTCATTTGGTGCATGTTTCTAGCCATCATGGAGGCACAGGCACATTCTGAATGCAACACCAGATGGATGCTTAGAGTTATGGATGCAGCACAGTCTGACATCCGTGGCTGCCTCCACCACATTAGGGACACCCTGGAATGGTTCACTGATGCAGTAGACAGATGGTGGGCTGAGACAGTGTCTGTCTTGGACCACACATTGTCTATGCTGGAACATCTGGTTGGAGTTGGGTGTCAGACACATGGATGTATGGCAGCAACACTATGTTCTGAGAGTCCACATGGTCATACACAGCCATGCTCTCATAGTGGCAGTATCTCCAGCACTACATAGGGAAGTGTGCTGTCCACACACAACATGGCAGGCCATGGGCTCATGGTTCTTGGCAGTCCTGCGGGGGACACAGCCCCAGCATTTTGCAGTCATCTTCAAGTACTAGCACTGCATCTGACTTTGGGCATGGTGGTGCTGGTGCCTGGCAAAGCCATTTCCTGTGTTCATGACTGGAGATGGTGAACTGTCCCCTCTACCATGTATGGTCCATAGCTGTCCAACATACACATGTGTATTGCTAGCACTGGGCTTGATTGTGTATACACACACACACTCAAACACCACCGTCACATGCAGGTCACCTACAGACACACATGGCACCTCTCCATGGCCCATCTAACCAGAACCCCTCCAGACTCACACACATGCTGTCAACTGTTTGGCAAAGCCTAGGCCTCCAGCACCCCACACCACACCCTGTGCATGTGGTGATCATTGTGCCACATCCCTGCAATCCGTGCCATCAATGCATGGCAATGCTACTATGTGCCTGATGCACAGGGTGTCTATATCACATGACATGTACTTGTGTAGTGCAATATTGCTATGCCATGCCACTTGTTATAGGGCACTACAGGTATTGTATGCTGGCATGTGTCATGCCTACACAGCACACATTGTGTATCTTTGTTGCATGATGTTTGACTGGTGGTAGCATTACAGAATGACAGTTGTGTCACGGACCTGTAATTGTTTCTGCTCCAGAAGTCTAAGGTAATACACTATGTTTTTATTCTTATTCTTGTGTGATATAGCTGTATATCTCTTAGTGTTGACCTCTGTTGTAGTGAAATCCTTTGTCTGGAGGCCTTGTCTGTTTTCTTAGTGGCAGAAAGTTTACAGAACTAGTTTGATCCGGCCAAAGTATTCCTGCATCTGTATTGTTTGGATAATTTGGTTTGGTTTCTGTCCTGTGTTTTAAATCAGATATACCTGTTGCTCAGGCTGCTGCAGAGTGACTGACCTACTGTCAGCTGTGATATTGAGAAAAGATAAGAGTTTATTCTCATTTTTAGTCTGCATTTTGTTTTAATATCTCTGTAATCTGTACAACTGTTTTTCCCCACCCACCGTCCCAGTTCTTGTTTTGTCTTTTTGTCTTGGTGGCTTTGAGTTGCCCACCTTTGGTATTAAGTCGATACTGGACACTCCTAACCAGTCACATTACATCAGCTCATTCTACTGTTAATAGTGGGAATCTAGCAAAGGCCCACCCCTTTAACGTCTGCATATTGAATTATCTCATTATCTTCTGCCTCTTCACTTTCTACTAAAAAAAAAAACTGTTTCCTGGAACTGGTGTAGCCCAGATACAGACTTGCTGTATCCTGAACTTTTTGTATTCTAGCGGAGCTCTTCATTTTTTTCCCTCAGATCTGCTAGTTCTCTGCTCTCCTGCACTTTTATTAACCTATTAGTCTAGCACTTTAAACTACTTCCGGTGCCAGAAAGTCTGCTCTTCAAATTATCCCTTAGAACTATCTGGTTTGTCAATAGTAGCACTAAAATCTGAATACCTGTGACTAGCACTTGCTATAAAACCTGTTGGAAAGCACAAGGAAACCATAAACTGATACAAGCACTCGACTCTCCTTGTTAATAATGAGAAATTAATCATAGGCTCTAAACAGCCTATAATTGCAAAGTACCTTGCCAAGGTAAGGGAAAACAGCTATTGTACTTTACAAAAGAAACACTGAACCAGGCATGTCCGATGGTCAGCTTCCAGTGATTTCTCCTGTCCACCTGGTGAATCTGGGCATACTGGGGCAATGCAGCAAATGCCTCATGTACACAAACAACCCTCTCCTCATACCACCCAACACTACAACCTGCAAGAGATGCACTTACAGAGCCAAATTGGAAGCAAAGCTCTCTCCACCCAAGATTGTGCTAGACAGTCAAGAAGAGAAGGTTAACACCTGCACTACACCTCAAGCAACACATAGCCCTTCAAAACTCACACCTCCAACATCCACACATAGTAACACTAAACCCACTTATGCGGAGGCCCTTAACATTAACCTGCCCAAGCAGCATGGACCTCTGAAGCTGAAATGCAAACAAACACCAATCACAAACAAAGTGTCACATAGCTCACAACACCAGTGTGCCACCCAACAACAGCCCCTAAGGCAAGACAACAAGCCCAGCACATTAGTAATAGGTAACTCTATAGTCGGGCACAATGATGTCCCACTCACCAGGCTGAACAAGGAGAAAATTACAGTCAGCTGCCTGTCGGGTGCCAGGATCCACCACATCATGCATGCACTCAAGTCACTCCACAACAAGTACAAATATGACTTTGTCATTGTCCATGTTGGAGTGAATGACTTGAGACGTACCTCCCTGGACAACATGAAAAGAGACATGGAAGAGCTCTCAGATCATGTGGCCCAGGCAGGTATGACCGTAGCCCTGAGTAACATCCTGCCTTTGCCCAGAATGATACCACAGTATAAGGACAAAATGATTAACTTCAACAATTGTTTCTAGTGTCATTCAAAGAGGATGCAGTATCTGTCTGCCTGGGATGACATGATCAATAGACCATGATGCTTTGCCAGAGATGGTCTGCACCTGTCACCCCTGGAATTCAGGTTACTGACTAAGGCTCTTGCCATGCCTATAGTGCCTTTTTTAGGCAAGGCTCAAAGGACAAAACCACCACCGTAACAGATATAAGCATGCAAAATCTGAAGGTAATGCTACTCAATGCTAAAAGTCTAAACCTCAAAATGCACTCCCTTGAGGCACTTCTAAAAATTGAGAAAATTGATATCTGTACAGTAACTGTGACCTGGTTCAAGGCTCCAGAGAGCACCCCTGCAATACCAGGCTACAACTCTTAACACACTTTTCAGCCACCAAAACAGGACCAAAACACTAAAGGTGGAGGTGTGTTCATATTTAGCAAGGATATTCACACCTCCAGGCTAGTTGCCCAACACAATGCATCTGAAATTCTACAGGTACAATTAATACTAGGTAAGAATGCAATCCAAATTGTAGCTTACTACAGATCCCCCACCATGCCCCAAGATTCTCACTACCCCTTTCTAAACATACTGGAAAATATTAAGATATAACCAAACACCCTAATACTGAGTGATTTCAACTACCCTGACATTAATTGGGAAAACTACTTGGGCACCAACACCTTAGCCCAATGGTTCTTGGAATTGATAAATTCCAATGCCCTGGATCAACTAATCCATAGTCCCACCAGGGGCTCAAATATCCTAGATCTGGTCATTACCAACATGGGAGATCGATGCTCCATGCCAGTGGTCACCCCGTTGTTGGTCAGGTCTGACCATAAGCTAATCACCCTTGACGTCCACATCCCACCCCCACCCCCCAGTAGTGAAACCTCCATAAAAAATGTCTCCAAAGCTAAATTCATGCTACTCAAGTCAGAAGTGGCAAACTTCATGACACCCATGCAGATGGGAACTGAAAGTTCGACTGCTGTATCCTTCACTAAGGCACTGTACAAGCACATCCACTCATGCATGAATTGTGCCATTCCAAATAGAACCAAGATGCTCTCCACCAAAAAAAAAGAAGTCAATCTGGTGGTCCCCTGCCATAAACAAACTATACAACAGAAGAAAGAAACTGCTGCAGAAAAAAGGAAAAATCCCAGGATGCAAAATACCCCCTTACCAGCCTCAGTATGAAGCTGAGATCCCTCATAAAATCCTCCAAAGCTAGTTATAAAAATAAAATTGCCAAAGATTCAAAGGACAACCACAAGGCATTCTATAGTTATGTCAAGAATCTAAATGGCAATGCTCATATCTGTTCTGAGCTACAACAGAATGGCATTAAATATACTGATCCCAAGGTTATTGCCAATATTCTGGCAGATCGATTCAGTGCCAACATCACCCCCCTCTCACCCCCTAAAGGATCCAGGTCAATAACAAAAGATTGCCAAATTCTGGTAATCACGGCCACATAGGTAAAAAAAAACGCACTCCCCAAAGCTAAGAATACAGCATCCATGGGACCAGACAACATCCTGGGCTGTGTACTACATGAACTACAAATTGAACTGGCACCTCACCTAAGTGTCATGTTTAATCATAGCCTCACCTCAGGCTTCGTGCCCAATAAATGGCACACAGCTACAGTTATCCCACTCCACAAGTGGGGGATCCACCTTGGATCCCAGGAACTATCATCCCATCAGTCTGACAAGCCTGATCTGCAAAGCCACAGAACACATTATCATGGAACTTATAAACAAGGACATTGGCAACCTTCAAACACTGGACCCCACCCAGTTTGGTTTTGTAAAGGGCTGCTCTTGTCTCCTCAACCTGATTGACTTCTTTGAATCAGTATCTAGAGCCGTGGATGAGGGCAAGGTAGTCCACACAGCCTATTTGGACCTCACCAAGACCTTCGACACCATCCCCCACTCTGGAATTATAGATAAACTTACTAAGCTGGGCATTAATCCCTATGTCACTTTGATGGTTTGCCAACTGGCTTACAGACAGAAACCACACTGTAAAAGTAGCTGACTCAAAATCCAGCTCCAGAGTAGCGACAAGCAGAGTACTTCAGAGTTCAGTCCTGGGACCGTTCTTGTTTGGCATCTACCTCTCTGAAGTACAGGCCAGCACTAAGGGACTCTGCTAACAAAGTTCGCAGATGACTGCAAACTAGGAGCCATTATTGAATCCCCAAATGATGTGGATATTCTACAAAAGGGCCTTACAGAAACAGCTTCTTGGTGCCAGAGCCATGGGTTCAAGCTCAATGCCAAGAAATGTATAGTTATCCATTTTGGGAAAAAACATGTACCCATGAATTACCACATAAGTGGCAGTACACTAAACACCGAAAGTGTGATAAGGGACTTAGGGACACAAGTGGACAGTGGTCTCACCTTCGATAATCACATCGCCACAACAGTCAGGAAATCCTTCTATGTGGCACACCTCATCATTAAGGGCTTTTCATCCAGAGAAAAGGAGGTCATTGTCCCACTTTACTCATCCCTCATTAGACCCATTATAGAGTACAACGCCCCATTTGGTATGTACCTCACAAGACATCTGCAACAACTGGAAAGACCACAGAAATACCTCACTAAAAGAATAACAAGCCTAAAGCAGATGACCTATGCTGACCATCTAAAAAAACTCCAGCTATACTCTGTCGCATATCGCCTGCACAGAGGTGATCTCTGCTTAACATTCAAAGCCATGTCAAACCCAGAGCTGTTGGACATGCTACACTTAAAGAAATCCCAATCTCTCAGAGCCACACGCTCCAGGGATCTAAACCTGGTCATCACAATGAACAAAACATGCTAGAGGGATAGATTCCTGACCCAGAGACTCCCCATACTCTGGAATAGACTGCCCATACATGTCAAGCAGAGCTCCTCTTTGGCCCTCTTCAAAAAGAACCTTGATGATTGTATGGAAGATAGGAAATTCACCCCAGGGATCATGTCAATCACCCTGCTAGACAGGGGCCCAGGGAAGTAATAGCCAGGGAATTGTTATGGCTAGGCTTGTATAGGCCCTAGGGCCGATAGCCTAGTACCAACCTATGAACCTATGAACCTATGGACACGTGGTGGTAATACAGTGGCACAGGATGGAATGGCAGCACAGCAGAAATATGACATCAGCAAGGTATGGCAGTATATGTGCATGGCACCCTAGATGCATATGTGTACAAATGTCTATCAGGAACAATGGGGGCAGTCAGCGTATTCATGCATTCATAGTTTGTGATGAGGTCTGCTACTCTGGCCATATGTCACCTGGGTTATCTGAACTTACAAATCTAGAAGGTGTGGTGATGGCATTGACATGTTTACAAATATCCTGAGTCTGAGTCAGACAGGTGGCATATAATGTATTGGAGGGTAGTTTTGGGCCAGCAGCTAGTCACAGGGGCATAAGGTGCATAACTATTGCATAGGGATAATCCATAAAGCCATCTCTGTAGTGCTGCACAGGGATATATTTACATACAGACACACACACACACACAGACACACACACACACACACACACACACACACACACACACACACACACACACACACACACACACACACACAGTTGGCTAATGTGGGATTAAAACCCGTACCTATCTACTATTACACACTATAGCTTACACTACTTATTGCATGCACCACATAGTTTATCTGGTATTACAGTGTCAGCCAGAACTCTTAAGGTGGATGATATCAGCAGGCCTTTTAGAAGGGGACAATTTAGAGGCCAGCAGCTAGCCACAATTCCATATAATGCATAACCATTGCTCAGAGATAGCCCATATTGGCTGTCCCTAGTGCTGCATGGGGATATATTTACAAACAGACACACACACAGGTGGTTGATGTGGAATTAGGCCCCTACCTCTCTGCTATTAAACACTACAGCTCATAATACTTATCTCATGTGCCACAGAGTTTATCTGATATTAGAGTGTCAGCCAGCACTCTTAAGGTGGATGACATCAGCAGGCCTTATAGAGGGGGGTAATGCAGAGGCCAGCAGCTAGTCACAGAGCCATAAAATGCATAACCATTGCACAAGGATAGCCCATACGGGCTGTCCCTAGTGCTGCATGGAGATATATTTACAAACAGACATACAGAGTTGGCTGATGTGAGATTAGAACCCCTACCTATCTACTATTACACACTATAGCTTGCAGTACTTATTGCATGTACCACAGAATACATCTGTTGCATATGTGATTGTAGACACAGTACTTGTGGAGTACGTAAGGTAACCTTGTGTTAGACAGCATGTGTGGCCTGCAGAGTGATATTGCTTGTTACTGTTATTGCATCTAGTGATCTAGGAGTAGGGTACCTGGCACTATCACTGCTATGTTTGTCCAGTTAGCAGTATGGCCATATGCGGCTGGTTGCAGTTAGATAGGCACCCATGAAGCCAGAAACAAGATGGCCTGCCCACAGCATGCATTAAACCATTGTACACAACACCTGCTCACCCATGTCTGTCTATAAGGTGACATTCCACAGGCACAAGAGTCTGTGGGTGAGTGGATTATGTACTTCTGCAGCCTTTGTTTGATTCCTTTTGGGTAACTGTTTTGATGTGTGAGTGCAGATAACCTCAGCATTCTGACGTTATGTAGGGAAATCCATACATCCCCACATTGATATATCTTTATCTATCTATCTATATCTATCTATCTATCTATCTATCTATCTATATTTATACATATATAAATGTATGTATACATATACATATACATATATGTATATAACATGTGTATAACAGGGATGTCTCTATAAACGTTGCTGTGTGTGTATGTTATGTATATGACGTTTGTAGATACAGTGGATATAAAAAGTGTACACACTCCTGTTAAAATGACATTTTTTGTGATATAAAAAAATGAGACCACAATAAATCATTTCAAAACTTTTCCTGCCTTTAATGTAACCTACAACCTGTACAATTTAATTGAAAAACAAACAAATCTGTTAGGGGAAAAATATAGGGAAAAATATAAAAAAATGTACAATAAGCTGGTTGCATAAGTGTGCACACCCTTAAACTAATACTTAGTTGAAGCACTTTTTGATTTAATTACAGCATTCAGTCATCTAGGGTAGAAGTCTATCAGCATGACACATCTTGACTTGGCAATATTTGCCCACTCTTCCTTGCAAAAGCACTCCAAATCTGTTAGATTGCAAAGGCAACTCTTGTGCACAGCCCTCTTCAGGTCACCTCACATATTTTCTATTAGATTTAGGTCTGGGCTCTGCTTGGCCATTCCAGTACTTTAATTTTCTTCTGGTGAAGCCATTATTTTGTTAATTTGGATGTATGCTTGGGGTCCTTGTCTTGTTGAAAGGTGAAATTCCTCTTCATCTTCAGCTTTCTAGCAGATGCCTGAATGTTTTGGGACAGAAGTGACTGGTGTTTGGAACTGTTCATAATTCTCTCCACCTTGACTAATGCCCCAATTCCAGCTGAAGGAAAGCAACCACAAAGCATGACACTGCCACTGCCATACTTCACCATAGGGATGGTGTTCTTCTGGTGATGTGAAGTGTCATTTTTGTGCCAAACATACCTTTTGGAATTGTGGCGAAAAAGTTCAACCTTGGTCTTATCAGACCATAGCACATTTTCCCACATGCTTTTGGGAGATTTGATGTATTGTTTTGCAAATTTTAGCCTGGCCTGGATGTTTTTCTGTCTAAGAAAAGGCTTCCATCTTGGAACCCTACCCAATAGTTCAGATATATGGAGAATATGGGAGATTGTTGTCACATGTAGTACACAACCAGTACTTGCCAGAAATTCCTGCAGCTCCTTCAGTGCTGTTATAGGTCTCTTGGCAGCCTCCCTGAACAGTTTTTGTCTGTCTTTTCATCAATTTTGGAGGGATGTCCAGTTCTTTGCAACATCACTGTTGTCCCATATTTTCTTCACTTTTTGATGACTGTCTTCACTGTGTTCCATGGTATACCCAATGCTATGGACAATTTTTGGACCCTTCTCCTGACTGATACATTTCATCAATGAGATCCCCTGGATGCATTGTGAGCTTTCTGCAAACCATGGCATTTGCTGTAGCAGGCAACTGAGTAAATGTCAGGAAAATCCTACTAGGACAGCTATTTGGGGTTAATCAGAGTCTCTTTATTTGATGGCAGGTGTGTACCCAAGAATAATGAATGTTGTAATTAAATCAAAAGGTGCTTCAACAATATATTAGTTTAAGGGTGTGCAAACTTATGCAACCAGGTTATTGTATGTTTTTTTATTTTTTATATTTTCCCATAACAGATTTGTTTGTTTTTCAATTGAATTGTACAGGTTATAGGTCACATTAAAGGTGAGAACAATTTTGAAATGATTTATTGTGGTCTCATTATTTTATATCACAAAAACCTGGCATTTTAACAGGGGTGTGTACACTTTTTATATCCACTGTATATGTCAAAAATCTATGTATCATTGTACTATATATATATATATATATATATATATATATATATATATATATATTATATTATATGTGTGTGTGTTTATAAATATATATATATATATATACATATATATATATATATATATATATATATATAAATATATATATATATATATATATATATATATAGGTCTACCTGACAACACCGATGCACTACAACACCGACAAGGAAATCACCGACACCACATAATTGAAAGTTCGCAAACACGAAACCTCACATGCCCGACACACCATAATACCGACAATCAACAAACAAAACAAATCCCCTGTCCAAAAAGCACACACACAACACAAGCACACCAAAATCCTTACAAACCCACACTAAACCTTACATACATAACTATCTACAACCTTAACCCAAACCCTAACCCTAAGGTCCGTCACTATCGCACACTCACCTAACCCGCGCCCTAACCCTAACACACTTAACCTGCCCCCTAACCCCAAAGACTGTCACTATTGCACACTCACCTAACCCGCGCCCTAACCCTAACTCATTTAACCCACCCCTATCCCTAGAGTCTGTCAATATCGCACACTTACCTTACTCGCACCCTTATACTAACGTCCGTCACTACCACATACTTACACAGCCTTTTCACATGTTGGTTTTCTCAGCGTCGGGGTTTTCATCCGTCGGTCATCTCAGTTTTCGATCTTCTGGTGTCAGCTTTCGGCGTTGTCAGGTAGACCCATATATATATATATATATATATATATATATATATATATATATATATATATATATATATATGGGGTCAATACTGATTGATACCATAGGCATATGAGAGGGGGATAGGGTCAGACAGATATGTAGAGGTAGCTGTCTGTATGTACAGACGTATTACCACATAACAGGTCTTTGTGAGGAAGAGGCAACAGATTTGCATTCAGGTTTGTTAAGTGTAGGAGCATGCCCAGTGGAACTGTTAGCACTTAAAAGGTAACTCCAGGCCGGAGCTATCTGCACTCTAGGCTAGGATTTTCTTTGCTACAGACATTGCCAGCTGCACCTGTTTCTGCAGTACAGCACTTCCCTGACATTATCCACGGCATTCCATGCTGTGTGCTGTACTCAATATATGACTAGGGTACATTATGTAACACTTCCGACAGGGTGACAGCCTGCATACCTCTCACCATACCTCTCAATGTCTTACAGCAAGAAATCTGGAGAAAGTCATTAGTAAAGGTGGGACAAAGACCCAAACATAGGGACAATTGTTTCATATTGCACTTACAAATTTAGAAAGGTGATAGAATAATAGGTTTTGCTTTAGCATGCATTTTATGAAGAGTATGATGTCTGACATTCAAATGCCTGTCATTATTTTCTAACTTCAGACTGTAATGATTTGCCACTAATTTGCCAGAAAACCACAATTGTATGAACAACGGACCAAATATATCAGGCAAAACTTTGTACAGTTGAGAAGTATGCCGCTCATTGTACATGTTTTATCATAATCCAGCATTTCACCCCATATGTCTGACCTGTTCCTCATACATTTGTGGTGTTCCAGTAAAATGTTGCATAAGGCAGTCAGTGAATAGTACTAACTACAGACAAATATTTAAATGTTGACTTTATATCCTTCAGATATGCTGTACTGATGCAACCTGTTTTCAAACTAGCCACCTTCTATGTGATTCAGAGCATCTGAATGTCTGCCTCCAATTTTGGCCCCTGCGTCCCCCATTCTCTTTAACTTTGTAAGGCTTTCATGCAGTAACAGATTAAGGGGGTATGACAGTCTGAGGGGACACCACCATACAACTACCTCACATACAAAAGATATGAATACTGCCAGATTCAAAACCATAAACACCATCATCCATGCCAATGTTCCTAGCCTACTGGCCACACTGGCTGCCAAAGAGGGATGTGTCATTCATCACACAATCAACAGCATACAAGAGTACAGTGTCACCCCTGCATTACGTGAAACATAGAACTTGTGGCCAGGTTCAATGTCACAGTCCTGGAATTGGCTGGTCTGCTGATATATCATTGCAGAGTAACTGTTCCAGCAGTTGTATGGGTACACTAATGTGTTGGTGGTGGGAGATGAGCAGGCCTTGCTCTGCTGGCATGGACAGTTGTGTGACTGTCGTGTGACCCCACTGTTTGACATCTCTGTTGCATAATGTAATGGACTTGTCAGCCATGTGGCCTATTGCATGAAGTTATGGGAAAGAGTAGTGGAAGCTAGGTTAAGAAGGGACGTGATGATTAGTGAACAGCAGTATGGTTTCATGCCAGGAAAGAGCACTACAGATGCAATGTTTGCTCTGAGAGTGTTGATGGAGAAGTACAGAGAATGTCAGAAGGAGTTGCATTGTGTTTTTGTAGACTTAGAGAAAGCATATGACAGGGTGCCTAGAGAGGAGGTGTGGTATTGTATGAGGAAGTCAGGAGTGTCAGAGAAGTATGTAAGAGTGGTACAGGATATGTACGAGGGTAGTGTGACAGCTGTGAGGTCTGCAGTGGGAGTGACAGATGCATTTAAGGTGAAGTTGGGGTTACATCAAGGATCAGCTCTGAGCCCTTTCTTATTTGCAATGGTGATGGACAGGTTGACAGACGAGATCAGACAGGAGTCCCCATGGACTATAATGTTTGCAGATGACAATGATGTGAAGATTACTGATCCTACAGACATTGCCAACATACTGGCTGACAGGTTCAGTGCAAACTTCTCCCCACCCTCCCCGCCTAAAGAAGTGATATCTATACCAAATGATTGTAGCCCCCCAAACATCTCCAACGCTCAGGTGAGAACTGCTCTCTCCAAGGCAAAGAACACAGCATCCATGGGACCTGATGGTGTCCCCGGCTGTGTGCTCCATGAACTCAACGAGGAATTAAACCCACAGTTAGGACAGCTGTTTAATCTTAGTCTCACCTCCGGATACGTACCCAGGGAGTGGTGCACAGCGACTGTGGTCCCACTCCACAAAGGCGGTGCCTCCACCGACCCTGAAAATTACCGTCCCATTAGCTTGACAAGCCTGATCTGCAAAGCCATGGAAAGGATCATAATGGATCTCATAAATAAAGACATAGGGAATTTGCAGACTTTGGATCCAACCCAGTTTGGCTTTGTCAAAGGCAGATCATGCCTTTTAAACTTGGTTGACTTTTTCGAAACAGTCACCAAGGCCATTGACGAGGGAAAGGCAGTCCATACAGCCTACCTAGACCTGGCAAAGGCTTTCGATACAATACCCCACTCGGGTATCATTGAAAAACTCATCAACTTGAATGTAAACCCATACATTACAAGATGGGTTGCAAACTGGCTGAGTGACAGAACCCACAGGGAAAGAGATGCTGGCGCCATGTCAGACTCTAAGCCTGTCACAAGTGGTGTCCCACAGGGCTCAGTCCTGGGCCCACTCTTGTTTGGCATCTACTTTTCTGAAGTACAAGCAAACACAGGAGGGTTATGGCTGACAAAGTTCGCAGATGACTGCAAACTGGGAGCCGTAGTTGAGAACACATCCGACACAGATATCCTTCAGAAGGGTCTCACAGAAACGGATAACTGGTGCCAGAGCCATGGCCTCAAGTTAAATGCCAAGAAATGCATAGTCATACCCTTCGGGAAAAATAAGGTTACCCCTAGCTACCATATATGTGGCAATCCCCTGAACACAGAAGAAGTTATTAGGGACCTGGGAACCCAGGTTGACAGTAGCCTTTCATTCGACACTCATATTGCTAAAGTAGTTAGGAAGACCTTCTACATTGCCCACCTTATTATGAAGGGATTCACATCTAGATCAAGGGAAGTTATAGTCTCCCTATACTCAGCACTCATCAGACCAATGATCGAGTACAATGCCCCATTCGGAATGTATCTGACCCGACACTTGCAGCAGCTGGAGAGGCCACAAAAGTTCCTCACCAAAAGGATAAAGGGTCTCAAAAATCTGTCTTATGCTGCACGACTGAAAGAACTCCAGTTATATTCAGTTGCGTACCGCTTGCTCAGAGGTGACCTATGCCTGACATACAAGGCCATGTCAAACCCAGATTTGATGAATATGCTTCATCTCAAAAAATCTAGATCCCTCAGAGCCACAAGGGCAGGTGACTTAAACCTCGACATGGTTATTAATAGGACGTGCTGGAGGGATAGATTCATCACCCAAAGACTCCCTATGCTGTGGAACAAAATCCCGGTTTATGTGAGGCAGAGCACCTCGCTGGCCTTGTTTAAGAGGAATCTTGACCAATGGATGGGAGATCGCAGATACACCCCAGGGGTTACCTCAGTGTCACTGCTCGACAGAAGCACAGCTAAATAATGGGCATAGTTTCTCCAAACTAAGGGGTGGCGTACGCCACAAAAAACTATGGGCTAGGCTTATAATTGCCCTCGGGCAGATAGCCTAGTATAAACCTATGAACCTATGAACCTATGAACCTATGAACATTGTGATCTGTAGTGAGAGTAGGGAACAGGTGGAGGTGACCCTGGAAAGATGGAGATATGCTCTAGAGAGAAGAGGAATGAAGGTCAGCAGGACTAAGGCAGAATATATGTGTGTGAATAAGAGGGAGGATAGAAGAATGGTGAGGATGCAAGGAGTAGAGGTGGCGAAGGTGGATGAGTTTAAATACTTGGGGTCAATAGTTCAGGGTAACGGTGAGTGTGGAAGAGAGGTGAAGAAGAGAGTACAGGCAGGATGGAGTGGGTGGAGAAGAGTGTCAGGAGTGATTTGTGACAGACGAGTACCTGTAAGAGTGAAAGGGAAGGTCTATAAGATGGTACTGAGACCAGCTATGTTATATGGGTTGGAGACAGTGGCATTGACAAAAAGACAGGAGTTTGAGCTGGCTGTGGCAGAGTTAAAGATGTTAAGATTTGCACTGGGTGTGACGAGGGTGGACAGGATTAGGAAAAAGTATATTAGAGGGTCAGCCCAGGTTGGAAGGTTTGGAAACAAATCCAGAGAGGCAAGATTACATTGGTTTGGACATGTGCTGAGGAGGGATGCTGAGTAAATTGGGAAAAAGATGCTAAGGATGAAGCTACCAGGTAACAGGAAAAGAGGAAGGCCTAAGATAAGGTTTATGGATGTGGTGAGAGAGGACATGCAGGTGGTTGGTGTGACAGAGCAAGATGCAGAGGACAGGAAGAAATGGAAACAGGTGATCCACTGTGCTGACCCTTAATGGGAACAGCCGAAAGAAGATGATGATACGATTGGACAGAGTACCTGTTGTCTCAAGTGGCTGTTAGATCTTCCCAACTAGCCCAGTAGCCCACTACATTCCCTTGCATACATGCGGAAGGTCCATACATATGTTACCATATGGAGTAATGTGGTTTTCTTAAGGGGAAGAAAACATTTGACAACATTAATAGAAGAATGATTATCCAGAGGAAAGCAGAGTATCTGCTGTTGTTAGTGAACCTTGATGCAGAGAAAGCATTTGACATGGTAATCTGGAATTTTGTGAGTAAGGTGATGGAAACATTTGCATTCCCTGATACAACAGCAAGGTTAATTAGGAGGATATATTAGGGACTGGAGGCAAAGATTAAAGTGGGAGGGTTAATCTCTGAAAACTTGTATCTGAACAGTAGAACCAGGCAGGGGTGTCCTCTTTCCTTTTGTTATTTGTTTTATATTTAGAGCCATTAGCAAAGAAAATAAGGGACTCAGAAATTCAAGGTTATAATCGGTACGGCAATGAGGAAAAGCTGGCTTTATTTGCAGACAATATTATTTTGTACCTGATAAAACCAGAAAAGAACATCTCAGTGTTGTGTATGGAGAAAAAGGATTCTGTTATGGCAGCTAAGGATATGCTGGGGGGGGGGGGGACTAAACAAAAAATAATACAAAAACTAAGACACTGGAAGCTCTTGTATATGGATATGGGCAGCAAGATACAAACAGTGAGAATTGTTTAGTCCTTTTAGTTTATATACATGTCTGACATCTTTTTATCAACCAATGGAGAATTTGTGAACAATAATTAAAGAGGTGAAGAAATGTATCTGGGAGGGGAAGGGGACAAGGGGCAATTGGGATAAGTTGATCATTCCAACAGAACAAGGTTGTTTATGATTGCCTGTTTTGAAGGGATATTTTAGAGCTACACAAACAAGACTCATATATAAACACAAACAGAAAGCTATAAGTCAAAGTGGAAAGGGTTGATGATGAAACAGGGAGGTAATTCAAGAAATAAAGAGTGGGATTTTGGATGCAGATCTTAAGGAGAATAACAACAGCTATGCTGAATATTATATTAATAAAGTAGTCTTCTACAAATGTAGCCAACATGAGAATGGAGGAAAGAGATTTTGCCAGTAGTGATGACTGCAATCAGGGGTACAGGGAGCAGGCAAGAGGTGACTGGATTATATTGGAGAAAATCAGCAAAGGATCCAAGGTATTGGGAAAGCTAATAGAATGGAAAGAGCCCAATAAGACATTTCATCTGCAGGGTAGTGACTTCCTATTTATCAGAGATTTATACCAGAATATAGGCAAAGAGAAAGGGATAATAGAATCATAAATGAAAGACCTGCCCTGGTACGGTTTTTAGTCAAACCAAGAACAGAAGCTGCTTTAAAAAAAAGGGATGATTAGTAGGTCATATAAAATATTGCGCAATAACTATAGAAATCAAGCAGAAGAGGTTAGAATGAAAAATAATGTTTTGGAGGAATGAGATTTAAGGGAAGACAGGAAATGAGCAATTTATGTAATATTGGATTGATGATAGTTATACAATAAAAGAAAACATATATGATATATAGGTTCTACCTGAGTTCACCGACAGCTGAGAACACCGACAGAAAATTTTGAAGCCTCAGAAGCGCGAAATCTGAAAACGCCGACAGTAGTTAAAGTCGACGGCTCATAAGAACGTCAATGTGCAGGTAAGGCTGAATGAAATTGTGCGGTAGTGATTGTGTTTGGGTTAGGGGCGGGATAAGTGAGTTAGGGTTAGGGAGCGGGTCAGGTAAGTGTGCGGTAGTGATTGTGTTTGGGTTAGGGGCGGGATAAGTGAGTTAGGGTTAGGGAGCGGGTCAGGTAAGTGTGCGGTAGTGATTGTGTTTGGGTTAGGGGCAGGATAAGTGAGTTAGGGTTAGGAGCGGGTCAGGTAAGTGTGCGTAGTGATTGTGTTTGGGTTAGGGGCAGGATAAGTGAGTTAGGGTTAGGGAGCGGGTCAGGTAAGTGTGCGGTAGTGACGGACCTTAGGGTTAGGGTTTGGGTTAGGGTTGTAGGTAGATGTGTATGTGTGGGTTTGTAGGGATTTTGGTGTGCTTGTGTTGTGTATGTGGTTTTGTTTGTTGATTGTTGTGATTGTGGTGTGTGCAGTGTATGAGGTTTCGTGTTTGTGTACCGTCGGTTATTTCGTTGTCGGGCATGTGGGGTTTCGTGTTTTTGTATTGTCGGTTATGTGGTGTCGGTGATTGCGTTGTCGGTGTTTTGGGGTTTTGTTTATGTCAGGTAGAACCATATATAATGTTTGTAACTAGAAACATGTTGATATTGCTTGTTTTACTTTATATAAATGGATGTTTGCCTATGTCCTAAGTGATATAGCAAGGATATAAGAAAATAACTTCATTAGTACATTACAACACTACACATTTTACCTAAATATACTGGTTCTGCAATTTTGCACGTTATAGCTGAAGAAAAGACTAAATCTTTCTGTGAACCACTCTGAAATAGTTTTCTGTTTTTAGCAGTCTAAGAGTTTGTAACTGCTGCCTGAAGTTTCTTATGTTAACAGATGGAACTGAGGTCATGTTGCTTTCCTTGTGTTTCTGTTGCTACTCTTCTTCTGTGCACGCAATGGCAGTTGTTACCAACAGCATCTGTTAAAAGCCTGGCATCAGTGCTGGTAAACAATCACATAATATTTTGTATATACCTGCAATGTTTCTAACACATGTAAGCAATTTTCTTAGCAAAGAAATGAGGTTCTCACCAGCAGTAGTTTAAAATTCACATTTCTTTCTGGGTTTCTAAGATTTGAAAAACATGTTTTGTTTGCTGTTTTTATTTATTTTTCTTTTATTTTTACATGTGACCATTTGCTATTCTACAATGTTAGGTATAATAAGCTTGCCAGCATGTTGCATTTGTCACCTGGTTAGCACTGGTCTGCCAGACTGCATTCATATTCAGTACAGGCCATTCTCTGTTTGTCTCTCTAAATAGTTTCTCCTCAGTGGCAGGTAGTTTGGGGTCTGCACAAAGAATGGTGTTTTTAATAATAATTAAAAAGCTGCATAAATGCAGGAGATGCCAGTTTCTTAATGGACCAGGCTACTTTATTGCACATAAGCATGTTATCTGTTAATTTATTTTCATCATCAGCAAGGCATAATTGTAACATGATCAGTCCTATCAATCAAAACCTTACACATCTATCTAAAAACCTCAGTAAAAATGAAAAGCATTCTTTAATTTTTACATTGCTCACACATTCAGACTTATCAACCCTGTCATGTCCTCTGTTTACAAAGGCCACAAGTAATCCTGGAGGAAACCTTTTTCTGGGAAGACACCTCAACTATTCAGGAGCTTTTTTAACAGTCTTTCCTAATAGTTGAAGCATAGAGGCTGTGACAGAGGAATAGATAAATGATCAGAGGCAATCATCTTTGTGAATGAAATGTTACGGTCCCTAAGCAAGAATGAATGACATACAGTAACATATACAGCAAGTGGTATCAGGCATAACTCCTTTAAATATTTGCAGTAGATATACAAATGCCTGGAAATCACCAGAGGTCTAACTGGAGAAGCTAGTACTCTGCATCTTCCCTGGGACTAGGATCTTCAGAAGCATACCTCTCAACTACTATGATTTAGTCAAAGTGCTATAAATTTGGCCTCCAAATTTAGCCTTGTTCCTCCTAGATTTATAATGTTCCTTATACAGTCAGACCTATGTTTGACTACATATTAAATACATAAACTAAGTGTACACAAAAAATCAATACCATTAACTACGTGGAGTCTTTATATAAAAGCCATCTATTATGAAATATAAGAAAGCTCTCCTCTTTCTGACCTTCTGTTATGGTTTTTAAAGGCCAGTGCTATGACTTTTAATGCTCAAATGATGTGAGGTATGATCAGAAGTTTCATTTTATCATTTTAGATAACTTTTCTGATGATCAACCCTTACTAAAGTCAGTGATGTCACAGATACCCTCTCTCTGCCCAGAGAGAACACTGAAAATGAAGTCTGCTTTTTGTAAAGCAAAGAAACACACATGCGCGCACACACACACACACACACACACACACACACACACACGCACACACACGCACACAGACACACACACACACACACACACACACACACACACACACATGCACATATACACACACACAAACAGAGACACATATATACACATTTCTGTGACCCTTTTAAAAGATGTTTATTCATCTTTAACTGAAAATGAAGTCTGCTTTTTGTAAAGCAGAGAAACACACATGCTCTCATGCGCACACACAAACACACACACACACACACACACACACACACACACACACACACACGCACACACACACACACACATGCACACAAACACATACACATACACACACACACACACACACACAAACAGAGACATACATATATACACATTTCTGTGACCCTTTTAAAAGAAGCTTACTCGCCTTTAACTAAGCACTCTTTGATGGTCACTTTTATGTCCATAATAATAGAGCTGGCCATTTCACTGACACCAAACATTACAGGCTTACCTTTCATTCTATTACATAGTCTGAGGGAACCATGACAGGAAGAGTGTTCATGACACATTTGTTGATGTTGAATTCCTAGTGGAAGGTGGTTCATTTTGGGTCGCTGATAAAACATTAAGTATACCTAAGTACAAATAATGAGATGAGACAAATGATGCTGCAACTTTCATCAATTTTAACCTTTTTTTTTTTTTCCCTATCTTGATCCTTACTGAACAAAAAAGCCCTATTTCACTTCCTGGTTTCTCCACTGACCTGTTCATTTCCTTGGGGTGATATCAGTCCTCCACCAGTCACATAAACCTGGATCAAGGTCATCATTAATATGTTAAGGAATGACTTCTCTCATCTAACTCTGTCCATTGACAGCTTGTGAGCTTCACTATAGCTGCCTTGCAGGTGAGGTATGTGTCCTATCACACATTCCACCCTCTCCCATTAGAGGTTCATTGCTATGCAACACAGACTCATCAGCATCATAGAGATGAGTGATACATCTACATGCCTGTATGTGTCACCATTGCAACAAGCAAGCCAAACAACTTCCTATTGCCCAAAGACAGGTCAGCTGGTCTCTTCCACCTAGTCTACTACTGCTTTTCCTTTTACTGGGCTCTTCCACCTCTGTCAAGACTAGGCTTCATCAGCTTTTAATTTTAGGCAACACAAAACTGTATAGGAAATCAGACCATCCGATGCACACATAAGACTAACATAAGCTAAAAAGATTAGCCTTTCAAAAATACACAGATGTAGATGTTACAGCTCATATGCAGCTCTTGTCATTACCGGTTCATAGGTGTATACTAGGCTAAAGACCACTAGAGCATATATCAACCTAGTCATGCAACCCAAATCTATCCCACAAGGTGCTGTGAGTTAGAAGTTATTTTAAAGGGTGTATGTTAGTTAAGGCATATTTAACTGCTGTTTCTGTCCATCAGAGACGTACGTGTTAGGCCACAGAAGAATTTCCAATTTTTCATCCACTGGTCCAGGTTGAGCTTGAATATGGTTAAGGAAGGGATTTGCTTCACATGGATAAAAAGCCTATTCCAGTGAATGGGGATTCTCTTAGACACATATTTGTAACTCCAACATGTCCTATTCAAATCATATGCAAAGTTTAAATCCTTAGATCTAGTATTCTTGGCACTGTTCATTTTGTGGACATGCAGAAGGTGCATCAAAGCAGGATCCAAGGATGCCTTGTATGCCAGGCATAAATAACCTCTTAGCAGTCTGCAGTAAACAGAGTAGAGAGATAGGATTTTGAGGTGAAATTGTGTTCTCACCCTGTAAACCTCTGTGGACATTCCAGGTATTGGACATTCCAGGTCAGATACATACCAAAAGGGAGCATTATACTCAATGACGGGTCTGATGATGGCTGTGTACAGTGGCGCGATGACTTCCCTGGCTCTAGATGCCATGCCCTTACTTGTAAGTTGTGTGACATAGAATGATTTTCTTACTACCATAGACACATGTTGGCCAAAAGCCAGCTTGCTATCTACATGAATCTCCAAATCCTTGACTACTTGGTCTACTCTTAAGTGTGTTTTATAAATGAGGCAGTTTCCCTGGATTCATGATTTTGTTCTTGAGGATTATCAGACAATATAGCACCATAGGGTCTTGCATCCTTCACATTCTACCAGACGGGAAAATTGCCACAAAATACTTGATTTTGATGGAGTTTCATAAACATGGAATACCCTGAAATTTTTGCCCTGTTCATGTTTTCTGTCTACTTCAATAGAGCTCATTTAGGTGAAGGTATGTGTATCTTTCATGGTCTGACTCTGTGAAGAAGATTCTGGCTGGACTGCAAGTTTCACAAGTTCACAAATGTATCCATTATGTCAGGACTGCATGACAAATAAACTACTCCGAAGTACCACCTGTTGGCAGGTTGATTGTTAGTAAGCAGTCCGTGTCACCGCTGAAGTCCTGATCATCTACTTCAGTGAGCGGAATTGTTTGTCAGCAAGTGCTATGAGGCTGATTACTGCATCACCAGCCTGATTAAAATACAAAATTCCTTAATTGTACTATTAATTGCACTGCAGTAGCTTTTTTCAGCTGTTCTTTTTTCACTACTGTATATAACTCACACATTGTAGGTGTTATTCTCAAACTTTTAAATATTGTTTTTCCCACTGACTGTGATATCTTGCTTGTTATTCTTATATTTTCCTCAGCAATATCTGTTAAATATTATTATCATTCATATTTTTTTCTCATTAAGACCAGTGTATGCTTGAAAAGAGTCCATTGGCCAGTGTGTTTACTCAAATAAAAAATATCAAATGAAATGAAAAAATAAATAATACAGGATGACATACCAATGGAATTCTACAGATGGACCCAGTATTACTATGCTGGAGTTCATCAGTTTATATACATAGCTAAACATATTTAATAAGATGAGCACCAACACTTAACCACTTCTTGCTCAAAGATGGCATTAGAATCAGGGTCATTTAGCTTTCTCAGTCCTTAATCTCTATACACAGATTCAATTTTTGAGAAGAAATCCACCAGTAACCCAAACTGGTATGTGTTGCAATGAGATTTTTATAATTGTATGTATTTTCTAAGCAGGGAGACTTCATTGGTGACTTAGGTCCATTGCCTGATTAAATAACATGCTCAGAGTTACATAGCAGGCAAATTGAGATTAAGAGAATTACATCCAAGAATGCAGAATGAAGTTCATTAGAGGGTCGTAGACTTAATCTTCTGCTTGAAACTGCCTAACAATCATACTGTTTATGTGAATTATATTATCTCAAATAGTTAAAATATGCTCTAGCACTCTAATGCAAAAAAAGCAGCATTGTCACCTTTGGAAAATACATGTACTCTACAACACACAACACAGCCATTATCTCATTCTAAAAGGATATAGATATTTAGAAGTTTCAGCATCTGTGTTAACAATTTTCTCACCCTTGACCACAACGATGCAACAATAGTTTGGAGATCCTTCTGTCTAGAACGACTGATTTTCAAAGATATCTCAGCTAGGTCAAAGGGTGTTATTGTCTGTCTGTACTCAGTCTTAATTAGACCCATTATTGATTGTGGTGCCATTTTGTTATGTACCTCATCAGACATAGGTTGTAGCTACAAAAGATTCCAATGTTCCCTTGATAAATAAAGATTATTGACCTAAAGCTATTAGTTACCAAGACAGTCTAGAAGCTGTATCATTATATTCCGCATTTTACAGATTCCTGAATGGAGACATATGCCTGACATTCATTACCGTCAAAAACTCCATTGTAATTGATCTTTTATATCTTCACAAGGCAAACAGCTAAGCAAACACCTGAACCAATGCCTTGAACCTCTACTAATATATAAATAAAGCATAACCATTGCCATAACATAGAGGGCTAAATCTCTTATTATTGTGCAGGTGGCCTGGGTTCGTGTAATAGTTTAGGTATATGAAAGACTGGTGGGGATGATAGGCAAGCCCATTCTGATAGGGGAGATGGGAGGACATGAACATGGCAGCACACAATGCTTTTAGATTTTTCTAGAGGAGGCCAAAGAAAGCCAAATTTAAGTGCTTCCTCAGTATGGGCAGGATTGCTTCTCATTGTCAACCACTTGCATAAGTTGTTTTCTCATCTCTGGAACAAATTGGCCCTGCATAATGAGTAGAGTGACACCCTTGCCTCATTCAAGACTACTCTTGATGACCGGATGAGTATGTGTAGTTCATCCCTGCCCTAGAGCATGTTTTGCCACCTGGAAATAGAGAAAGGGTAACTCTTTTTTTAACACCTTTACTGAAGTATCATCTTAAGACACAGGTAAGCATACATTTATATAGCAGGAAACAAACTATGCTCTCATATTTCCATTTGCAGAGAGTATGCATCACATATATTCTTTTGAATAATTATCATCGATCTAAGATTATGTAAATTGATTAAGTTTTATTATTTGTGTATTGGTCCAACAATTTCCATTTCTTTCAATGTAATTTGCTCCTACCCTTTTCTAAAAATTCTACTTCCAATTCTTTTTATCTTTGTTACAATATGCAGTATTTCAAATGCAGCTGGTTTAGAATTTGATTACCATTTTTCAGTAATTGTTTGTTGACAGACATCAGAATTAAATTTAACAAGGCCTTACTATGTCTAGGCAATTAGGAACATGTATCCCTACCTCAAAAAACAAACAAACAAAAAAAACCATTCCCTTAGTTATATCAATTTGCTCACCTAATATTTCTGACAGAGTACTCTGCAGTGAATTTTTGAAGTCTGGCAACTCACTACACACCCAAACATATGTTTCCATTTCCCAGTTACATCTTTCTTTTCCATCACACCTACATTTGTCATCTACCTGAAGAAAAATTATTTGGTGTCTGTTTAGGATATAAAAATACCTACGCAAAGACTTCCAAGCAAAAAGCCTAACTCGTCTAGACTGTTGCATATTTGGGAGACAAATGTGTCCTCCCATTGTTTCTTTGTGAATTACTTAGTCTATTTTCCCAATATTTTCTAAACTCCTCTGATTCCTATAGTTATTGTATATGCCCTACTAATTATCCCCTATTAATAGCAGCTTCTGTTCTGGATTCAAGTAAAATTGTACCAGAACAGGTCTTTCACTTCATCATCTTCTTTCGGCTGTTCCTGTTAGGAGTCGCCACAACGGATCATCTGTTTAAGATTTCTTTATTCTTTTCTCTTTGCTTATACTCTGATATCAATCCCTAATAAGGAAGCCAGAGTTTCTAGCCTGAAGTCCAAATGTCTTCTTGGGCTCATCACATTCATTTATCTTTACCTTGCTAGCTATTTGGTCTGAATACCTTGGTTCCTGTACTTGTTTTCCCCAGTAAATTCCACATCCTTCTTGCCTATCTTCTGTATCCCTAATTTCAGTCATCATTATCAGCAAAATCGCCTTTCTCCATTCTTGTGTTTGCTTAGTTTAGTATAATTTCTGCTACTTTACAAACATAATAGCCTGCATGGCTGTTATTATTTTCCTCAATAATTGGCTTCCAAAGACCTACTCTCCCCTTATTTCTTGAATTGTACCCCTGTTTCATCATCATCCCTTTTTTTAACTTTGAATTCTAGCTTTCTGTTTCTGTTATGTATATGAGCCTTAAATGTGTAACTGTAAAATACCCTTCAAATCAATTTTTTTTTTTTTTTGGAAGGATCAACTTATCCTACTTGACCATTGACCTTTACCCGTCACAGATAAATTTCTTCAACTCTTTATTAATTATTGTCAACAACTCCCCCACTGGTTGATAAAAATATGTCAGACCTGTATCTAAACTAAAGGGACTAAAACATTCTCACAGCTTGTATCTTGCTATCCATATCCATAAACAAGAGATGTCAGTTTCTCTCTCAAAGATGTAAGTAGAGGTCTTTTTTCACTGGCTTTCAGACTGGAGAAAGAAACATGTTTAAATTATAAATCTGCAGAACTGGAAACCCTAATTTTCCTTTATAGACAGAAGAGGTTAATTTTTCTTGACTGATCTTGGGTGGGTGACATTTATTTTATTTACTTATTTACTTATTGTGTGATGACTGGTGTAGTAGACCAATCCATAATGATGTTACCATTACAACATAAAAATCAGTTTGGATTATAGGGATTAAATATGAAAAAGATGTGGAAAATATATGTATGATCATAATGAATGGATTCAAGTTGAGGATCCTTTTCAACCACAACTTTCCTGGATACAGTACACATTCAAATATTATACAGCATATGCAATAAAACATTTTTGTAGTACGTACAGGATAAACACTCATTATTACTTAGAAAATATCAAAATATTCAAAAGAGTGCATAACACCATTACTGTATTTTGAAAGGCTTTGTAAAACTATACTATCAAGCCAACATTACTTGACATCGACCTGTATGTAGATTTCTGAGACAAAGGTAATTTTCTACTTGTTTCTGAGTTCCTTGAGACTATTAATTTCATAAGAGGGTATCTTAGCAGACAAAAGGTAAGCTAGGTTCTGCCGCTTCCCTTTTTTTTTACTTCTTTTCTTGTGTGTGTGTGTGTGTGTGTGTGTGTGTGTGTGTGTGTGTGTGTGTGTGTGTGTGTGTGTGTAGAGGGGTATACAGATCTTTATATAATTTGATTAACTAATTGGTAGGTGTACAGTGAAATGGAATTTTCTCAGCCATGACACAAGAATACAAGAAAGCATTTTGTTGATATACCTACATATACAGATTATGTATTTTGTATGTTATCCTTAACTTTGTGATCATAGTTGTGATCTATACATGTATGGCTAATAAGATATTCATCCCGTTTGGGAAAAACAAAACACCCACAAATTACCAGATAGGTGGCAGCCCCCTTAATACAGAAGAGGTAATAAGAGATCTGGGGACCCAGGTAGATAGTAATCTCTCCTTTGACAATCATATTGCTAAAGTAGTTAGGAAATACTTCTATGTGGCCCATCTAATTACTAAAGAGTTCCCATCTAGAAATAAAAAGGTTATAGTGCCCCTCTATTCATCACTCATCAGACGCATCATAGAGTACAATGCCCCATTTGGGATGTACCTCACAAGACACTTCCAACAGCTGGAGAGACCACAAATGTACCTCACCAAGAGGATTACTGGCCTCAAACATATGTCCTTTGCAGCCCGACTGAAAAAAATTCCGGATGTACTCAGTGGCATATTGCTTACACAGAGGTGATCTCTGCCTGACTTATAAAGTCATGTCCAACTCAGAATTGATGGACATGCTCCACCTAAAGAAATCCAAGTCACTGCGAGCCATGCACTCTAGTGAGCTAAACCTCACCACAGCAATAAATAGAACATGCTGGAGGGATAGATTCCTGTCACAGAGACTCCCCATGCTTTGTAACAAAATTCCAAACTACATTAGGCAGAGCCCCTCATTAAGACTCTTCAAGAGAAACCTTGACAAGTGGATGGGTAACAGAAAATACACCCCTGGGATCACGTCATTGGCTCTGCTTGACAGAGGATCAGTTAATTAATCAATGGGGTGGTGAAAGCCGACACACTTTGGCTAGGCTTATAAATGCCCTTGGGCAGATAGCCTAGTACCTACCTATGAACCTATAAGATACAATTCTTTTTTTTAAGAATTATGTTATCTTTTCAGTTCTAGTTACTTAAATCATCTATACTACTGTAAATGGACTGCAATAGTTGCCTGAGCCCAGAGGACTCATATGGTTACATAATTGCAGCAGAACTTAACAATTGTGATATGTACTCATGCATAAACACATATACATACATATAATAATTTATGTACCTTTAATAAAGGTGTCCTTTGTATGGACAGTATAATACCAGATGGTGATTGTTTGAACTTGAAGCCAAAATCTTGCCCTGTTTGATATGCAAGCATGCATTGAAATAATCTATTTTACTATGATGTACTTGCTAAGTAAGTGAAATAGTATATTGCCTTGTACCACAAAAAGCAATTATCCCATGTAATACCCATAAAACTACACATTCTTTTAATAATAAACATCAAAGTAAAAGAGCTTTCCTATTGGATAACCCATAAACAGGTTGGCACAATAAGGGACCTATTTTTCTAAAAAGCCACTACTTACTTTTGTGAGTAAAATTCAGATGTAAAGTAAATGGAACTATTATTTAATAAAAAGTCAAGTATTTGCAGTATAATTGCAAGTAAATGGATTTGTTCTAAACATGAGAAGCATCAAGTAAGCCGTATCTGTGTTGTATAGAAGTATACAAAATATTCATTTTGAAGGGAGGCAAATCAAGATGTTACTTTTAAATCCTTTAGAACATCTAATGAATGTCCACTATCCCAGATTTATGGTTGAAGGTATACATTTTAGTGTGTAAAACTGAGTTCAGAATGTACCCTATCCACTGTAAGGGCCCTTACATGGAAAACAATAAAAATGTCTTTAAATGTGGTGATTTGAAGTTGCATCCAAAGCAGTGCATGCTATAAAAATTTCCAGGACATTTTAGTTACGAGGATGCTCCTGCACAAGTTAGGAGTTTTTGGCACTAAATGCTTCCAAGAATAAATATTCATGAATAAAAATAAAATTGTTATTATCTAATTGAGATTAGCATCATTTTATGTTCTGCTAAATGCTTCCTTGTGGTTTGCTTTGCAAATCCCAGAAAATATGATATACGACAACAGTAATAACACTGATTCCATACTGTTATACCACAAAGTGAATACTTGTATGTAATTTTCTGTATCCAAGGCAACTCCATTCATCTTAATAAATATCAGTCTTTACTTTTACTGTTGGTAAAAAATGTCTGATGCTTTACAGTTTTTATATGGTTGCTAGTGTTTTTCTTTTTTTTTTCCTCTTCATGGAATTCTTAATCTTACCAAAAACCCACTTGTTTCTACTCATAAATAATGTTACAGTTTCTCAGTTACAGTGTGTCTGAGCATTTTTTATATGGAACTGTCTACTTTAATACAAGACCCCATTATCCTATTATAAATAATATAAATTCATTCAATAACAAAAATATCTGACTATCCAAGTGTTCTTAGTCATCATAATTATATTAGCATTTATTCCTGTGAATACTTTCCTGCATTAACACAGGTTCCTGTTTCCTCTCACAGTTAAACTTTCAAGGGTTCCTTGATAGTCTTAGAAATATCAATGCATGCCTGCCACAATGTAAAGCTGCTGTTGTGGGATTCCCTGTATCTCAACACAAACACTCTTTTGTGTTCCAAATAATCATAAAAATTCACCCAGTGACAGCAGTGTCGTTGGACACTATATTCTCATACTCTGTCTTTTATTTGTATGCTTGATATTGTATATTATAGACTCTTTACACTTTACTGTGTCTCCTCTTTTGTATATTCTACTATAGGAGATAATGTTTTGTATTATCTCAATGTATTAACCTTCTGTCACTGTGGAGCTTTTCTCCCCGGGCCTCCGCTGAAAATGGACATGTATCCAGTCGAACTATCCCGGTCAACAAATGTAAAATAAATAAAATAAAAATAAATAAATATTTAGAATTATTTTTAGTTTTTTTCTCTTTGTTTGGAATTCGATATGGATTTTTTACATGATTAGCCACCTGTCTTCCCTCATAGACAATGGTATAAATTCAATCTGTAATACCAGTGTTTTATTGCCATAGTGCTCCCAAAATAGAATGCTTTGAGGATTTGTTTTTGTTTCTGTGTGTTGTCATTATACATTAAAATGAATGACTGTGGAGAGAATAGCAAATTTTAGCAGCAGCAAGGCAATGTGTGCTCATCTGCTCCATGTTCTCAGGCAGTGCAACACATTTATTTTCCTCATGAACCACATTTGAGTTGTTCTAAAACCAAAGCCCTGATTAGTAAAAAAAATATATAAGAAAGTTACTGGCAATGCCAGTATAAGATAAAGTGCTTGTTAGTCATGCATATAATAGAGTAGTGCTTGTTAGTCATGCATATCATGCATATCACAAAGTCAGTGTGGTGTTGAGACTTTTTGCAACTAACTTTATGAATGTATAGTAAGTGAGCTGTACATAATCTGCAGGCAAATGGTCTGCTAGACTGCAAAGCAGGAATACCACATTAGTAATTGATATTCCTTATTTAAATGTGAATGTGTATGTCATTGACTAATTATCAATTTGAAGACTGTGAGTGCAAATCCCGGGCTGTGATTGCCAGTAGTCTATTGTGATCAGTGTACAACCCCGGTAAACAAACTAACAAGATTAATAAATACATACATACATACATACATAATACATACATAAAGAAATAAATAAATAACTAAATAATTGTAGTGGTAGAGCTATTGGATTTACAAATGATAATAAAGTGTCCTTGAGTTTAAGAAATCTTAATTTAGCTACTGAATTTAGACCACTTGCTATTTATTTTGGTTCTTAACATTGCGCTCATTACATTCTTATCTGGGTTTCAGTCTGGCATGTCCATGATCGCCTCTTCATTAACTAATGAGTTGGATGATGATTTTGAACATCAGTGTGTTGCTTGGTGAAGAAAATGAGGACTGTAACAAGGAAGGGGATCATGGTAAAGGAAATACCAGTGAGATGTCGCTTTCTATAGTCGCACCACTACTGCCGGACTCCCTTTCTTGATTCTTTTTACTGGAGATATGAAAGGTGAGGGTCCGGGGAGAGTTGGGAGTTTTGAACTACAAAGAGTGAGCTTGATCAACGACATGTTGGATTTGCTTTGGTTGTGTAATGAGGCATTGACAGGATTTTAACAGTGAGAGGAGTTTTTTTTTTTAATCTCTATTTTCTCTCAGAGCTGAGTTTTGGGCCAGTGCTTTCTCTTCATGTGTGCGGATGCTTTAGTAATTATTTTGCATACATGATACAGGGCTTTTGGAAGTGCTTCTGTGCAGGAGTTGGGGATGGGGATGAGAGTGAGTAAAGGAATGTCTATCATGAGTCATCCAAAGGAAATAAAGCGTTATTCAGTTTGCATTTTCATTCGCATTCTCACTTCCCGCCCTTGGCTCACTGTTTCATTTACTCTGTTCAGAAGCTGTGAAACCCGGATAGTCAGGTCTCCAGGGATATAAACTAGTTACTAAAGCCATATGATATTAGACATAATTAAAATAACTATGATGTAGATGCACAGATGAATAACTAATATATGGTTTTGGTAACATTTTCATAATTTTAGTGCCTGTATAAAAGAGATGCTAAAGTCAGAGAAGTTAATGTATTTTACAGGGCATGGAAAAGCTTGTTATAAATGAATACATCATCATTCTCACTTCCATTTAAGGAAGGAGATAATATTTATAACATGAACAACTTCTTATGCAACTCAAATGAATTGTATTTAAACACAGAAATTGTATAACCTTTTATCTGATGTAAGTATACTTCAAGCAAATATAATGGATAATATAGTGAAAACACATTTTGTTATAACCAAAGCAAGTAAACTGTTAGTAAGCCAAGACAGTAGTTTTCATTATTATATGTTTATTATGACAGCATTATAGAAAGCTATCTCAATAAGTACTTTACATTAATAAGCAAATCATTTTATTCACTATCAATAAATTGAGGCATATAGTCAAGCTCATAACCCACAGTCATTTTAATTTATTTATATTTCTCTTGTAAAATGTATTAGTTATGATCAGTTACTGAAACTTTTTAAGAGGTTACAAAATCTTTACTATTGGTATATTTCTCATTCTAGTGAAGTTCTTCATAATGAAATGTGAAAAAGGGATACATTTAATGACTTAATATAGAAATCTGAAATAAATTATTTTTAATTTAGTTATATACATTTAATACTATATATACATATGTTTATTAGCATGTAAGCTCTCAATGTATTAAAACCATACTTCAGAGCTCTAATGGCTTTAAAAAGTTCTAACTAAACCTAAATCTGTTAGCTGGATCTTGTAGAAGGATTAGTTTAGATAATAGTTTTAGTACTAGGCTAAGGATTCTGATAATTCAATGCATTTAGATCAACAATTTAATTTCATAAAGAAATATTTAAACAAAAACTTTAGATTGCTTGCATGTATACTTACTGTACCTCTTTTGTATTATAGAGCTAGTACTTTTCATGTTCTGACCTTATTTGTTAAAAAATATAATGACATTGACAGTACTGATATGTTTACACAATTACTTTATTCTCGTATGGATTTAAAGTTTCTTTCACTGCATATTAATGGATTGAACAAGCCAAGCAAAAGACCAAATATGCTACAATTTTTAAATTTAAACAGGGCATATATCAAACATTCAGGCAAAAACATTTGGAAACCATTTAACGATGAAATACTGTCACATTTCACTTTTAAAAGCAGAAGAAGTACTATGATATTATAGAAAAATAACATCACCAAATATTACAGAAATATGAAAATGAGAACAGTCTACTATTGCTTTTAATAATAAAATATAATAATAAATTATAGACTTTAGCTAACTTGTACTAGTTCCTGGGAATTAATCTAAATTTAGGTTAAAAACATTTAGATATAATTTTAGATAATATTAATGACAATGTAATATTAGGGGACATTTTAATTGCATATTAAACTGCACAGAAACCACTGCAAATAGAACATAATCCCCGGGCTTAATGAACAGTCCATGCAAAAATAGGCTATTCTTACATAGACTGTTGGGTGTAGGACTACAGCAGCAGTGGACCCTGTATATTAATGAGGGTGTGCTGCTGTATTCCTACACCTACACAATCCATGTATGAATGCAGGGGGGCATGTATAAGTCCTACACGGACAGTTAAACATGCTCCCTGCACTCAGAAAGTGCTGTACGGCACATTCAAAAAAGGAAGTATAATATTATGCATTATTTCAGTGTCCACGGACACTGAAATGTAAAACTAGCATGTCAGTGTCTGTGGGCACTTAAATAAGGAAAAAAAAAAAAAAACACACACACACAATCCCCAGAAAGTAGCCTATACAGTACATGACTGCCCCCGGAATGGCCAGATTTGCTCCACATGCCTGCAACATGTTGATAAATATATGTAATAATTTGATATTTCATTCTAATTTTTTTTTTTTTTTGCAATAAAAAAAATGTTTAAGCACAGCGCATCGGGTTTGTGCGCTGTGGCACTTTGCTCAGCCCAGATTAAATACAGTTTGAGAGTCAAATAAAATTCTGAAGTGGAACTCCTCATTGCTGATGTAGTGGAGTGGTTAAAGTACCAATTTAGCATGCCAACCATGCATGGTTCAAATCCCAGCTCTGGCTATTATATATTTATGTGTGGAAGCAATTGTAAATTAATTTTTATGAATTTTACAAATTGGAATGATATTTGTAAGTCAAATGCCTCACATATGGTAGTGTAGGGCTGGGAAAATGCCATATATAGAATAAGTGTTTGTGGCCAGCTAAGCTGATGTAAGTGGACATAAGCATCACTTAGCCTCGCTTAGCTCCATGCAAACCCATGCAAAACTGTTTATAACTGTTTAAAATTGCCATAATCATCCTGTCTCCATCAACAACTGCTCTTTCCAGCAAACAAAATTACCAGTTTCTTGCAAGTATTGAACTCAGGACCATGCACATCATAGCTATAGCAATTTACCGTTAAGCCATCTGATCTATATAATTGTCTGATGTTTTTTTCAAACATATCATTGAGTACAGTCATTCAACAGTATGGAAAAGATTCTGTAGAATTAGTTTAAGTGTTTTATATATATATATATATATATATATATATATATATATATATATATATATATACATAGTAAATAAATAATACATATATGTAAATATAGCTGTATATACCAGAAATATATATATATATATATATATATATATATATATATATATATATATATATATATATATATATATATATATATATATATATATGGTTTCACTTCATATTGCCCAAATGCTGAAATATTGAATTTCAGCATTTTGACAGTATAAAGCCGAAACCATTAAAACACTGATACCTCACAACCACGAAATCACACCATCAAACACACGGCATACAGCACACAACACACAAACCATAACACCCCACACCAAAAAACACTGAAATACAACACACCACACAAATACACACCTACACAATACATATGCAGGGGGGCAGGCCCCTCTGCACCCCCCACACCCCCTACTTATATATACTAACTCCGAGATGGCACAAACAGTAAAAAAATAAAAAGAATCACACACAGCCAATGCACACACTCATACCCCCCTCCCTACCCTGACCTACTCATACAAGCTGCAAAAACACTCATGCACACCGTGACGCCCATGCACTGGTCCAGCAATTAACGAGCCTCAGTCCTCACCACTAATACCAGAGAGGGCATCTCATATGAGAGGAAAGGATAACAGATACACACAGTAAAGCACACAGAGATCACAGTCATTTTGGGGCTGGTTGCTCCCCTGCTCTCCAGGTCCCCATTAAGACTCCTCACTGGCACAGCTATAGGATCCAGATCTCAGCCTAGCTGGCAAGCTAACCTCCAGTACCCCCTCTGTCTAGCCAGTGCTTTGTGTCCCTGCCCAAGCAACTGACACACACACACACTTTGAGATAAGTATTTATACAACTTCACAGACACTCCTGGGAAAGGCTGACACAGATTATCCAGCTGTTCCCCATTACCCATACTACATGGTAGTAATTATTGCCAGCACCAGCTAATAATCAGCTGCCCAAAGGCCCTTAAAAGGGTGTCTTATTATTACTGTGCAATTTTATTATCCAATAGTAGTGTAACTTAAGAAATCAAGGCTTATTGGAAGGGCTTATTACAGGATCACTTATAAGCATGCAATGTACTCTATAGCTTAATTATCTCTACATAAACCAGTCAGAGTTGAAAAGGGTTTAAAAATATTTAATAATAAATACTAAGAACATAAGACAATACTACTACACCACAGTAAGTACAAACTGGAAATAAAGAACACTAAACAAGTCAAAAAATAGTATCCAACAGACCCCAGCAATCTCCGAATGGAATAGACTGTAAAAGTTTATTATGAAGCGCTTTTTGTTGCCGTGTTACAGCATCTTCATCAGATAGTAACAGAATACTTTTTCCTTTTAAATATAAATAGTTAACCAGATCACATGGTACAACCATTTGCTGTTAAATACGTCACAATACGTTCCTAACATAAAAAAGTTTTTTTACATGACAACTTAAAATTGATCAAATATAACATTGATCAAATAAAACATGTACCCACAAATACTTCCCATATGTCTGCCCTAAACAAACAATAAAAATAAAATCAATCAATACAAATCACTCAATAAAATGTGCATGTGTATAAACACACATATATATAAACGCTTGTACCACCTTTCTTTATGTTGATAGTTTTATTAGTTTTTTTATTACTTGTTTCTTGTTTAAAGTAAACAACCTATCAACTGTTCACTTTCTGTGTGTTAGCAAATATGTAATAAACGAGTATATATTAAATAAGTATATATTGTATTATAGTCCCCAGTCAACAGGTCAAAGATTATTTTTCATATTTTTAAACTTCTAAGTTTTAATAAACAAGCTATGTTGCAGGTGTCATTAATCCCTGGACTCGTGAATGCATTAAGCCTAAATTGCCATGCTAATTCTCATTCTTCTAGTAATAAATTAAATAGGCCACCTCTAAGGTCAATATTTACTTGGTCAATTGCTTTTTTAAAAACCTGTGGCCTCCATTTGAGGCTGAATGTCTTGCCAACGGGTTGTCACTTTTGTTTATGTCTATGGCGTGGGTATGCTCGTATACTCTGTCACGGAGCCTACTCTCAGTTTTCCCCACATAAAATACTAGGCAAACTAGACACCTAGCAATATATACAGCTTGTTTAGAATTGCAGTGAAGTTTATATTTCAATCTATGTTTACTCCCATTAATGGAAAATGTTTCACCTACGTCCATAAATTTACACATTCTACAACTACCACATGTAAACATACCTATGTGTTTATTTAAACATGTTGTTCCCTTCCTTTCAAAAAGATTCTTAAGGTTAGAACCTTTTCTGAACACCAATTTAGGTAACAAGCCTAGTCTGTCCGTCAGAAGTTTGTCATTAGTGATGAACTCCCAATTTTTGTAAAGGACGAATCTAACTATATCACTGTCCTTACTAAAGGTGGTAATAAAACTAATTTTAAAGTTACCATCGCCTTCCTTGACAGTGAGCTGTTCTGTGTTCGGACCTCCATTTTCCCTAGTTGCAATGTCAGGACCATATTCTACATTGTTTTGTGATGTTCTTCCCCTTGGGTCCTGGGAGCCAACTTGTAAAACATCAAAGGCAGTAATGAAATAATTTTAATTTCAAAGGAGCAACAAGAATTGCTTGACTTAGCTTTCTTTACAGCAGATGGCAAGGTTGCCACATTGTTTTGAGTTCAACATTCACAGTATTTACAAATAATAGAATTATGTACCAAATTCTATTTGACTAGGCTGGCAGCCTTCACCCCTTCTCTACCAGTCTTCACACACACTCACTCACTTTAAACTGCATACACCATCCCAGCCGAACTCTTCCGTATGATAACAAAAATGCATAAAGGCAAATTTGACATAGTCCTATTCGCGATTATGCACTTTAGTTATTTAGTGGTTTCAGATTCATGGACACGAATTGCTAAAATTCGATATTTCAGCAATTTGCGTTTATGAAGTGAAACCATATATATATATATATATATATATATATATATATATATATATATATATATATATATATATATATATATATATATATATATATATATATATATATGTTGTTGTTGTGTCTTTCGGCTTTTCCTGTTTAGGGGTCGCCACAGCGGAACTCTGGTCCGCTAATGATTGGCAGTAGATTTTTATGTGCCGAGTTGCCAGCCCTGACACACAGCCTTCAACGAAGGTACGCCCATTCACACGCATGTCTCCACACAGAAGACGCTCTAGCTGAGAACTGAACAGGACAATGTCTTATTGTGAGGCGACAACGCTACCTATATATATATATATATATATATATATATATATATAGATACATACATATACAAAAATAGAAATATATACATATATATATAAATATGTATGTGTAACTAGATATATATATGTAGATATAGATATATGTATTGCAGTTGTACTGCAGATCCATACAAAGGCTGTCAAAATGGGGATCAATGGGCCCCAGACTAGGGACCTTCCCAAAATATTGCCATTATCCCCCTATCTTCAGCAGCAAGTGTTGTGCCTTGCAACAAGGTAACAAGCACTACCCAGTCTTGAAACCATGGCCCTGTAAACTATAGTCAAAGTAATGTACAATTACACAATGTGAGCTCCATAAAACAGTGATGATTGTCCAAGCATATCAGTTAGTAGAGTTATTCAACAGTAGGAAAGGATTCTGTAGAATCAGTCAGGTTTTCTATATGTACATGTATATATGTATGGACATATATATATATATATATATATATATATATATATATATATACACACACACACACACACACACACACACACACACACACACACACACACACACACACACTCATACATCTAAAGTATATCTACATATATGCATACACATATATGTAGAAAGGTAAAGCACCCCTGCACTACCAGCCTATAACTCATTTCACTCCTTTTGGCTGCATAACTTAGACTAAGGTGGTGGTAATTCCATATTCATAAAGGATGCGTACACCTCCAGAGTGGTAGCACAACATAATGCATCACAGATACTGCAGGTGTAACTAACATTGGGTAAGACAGTGAGTCAGGCCGTAGCCTGCTATAGGTCCCCAACCATGACCCAAGCCTCACACTCTATGTTTCTAATCACCCTGGACAATATTAGTGTCCAAACTAACACTCATACTGCTTGACTTCAATTACACCACCATTAAGTGAGAAAGCTATTCATGTACCAATGCACTTGCCCAATGTTTCTAGGAATTCATCAGTTCCAATGGCTTGGAATAGCTCATTCCTATAACTACTACAGGTAGCAACATCACTGACCTGGTCATTACTAACATGGGCAAATATTGGTGTACACCAACAGACAACCCTTCCCTTGTTCGACCTGACCACAAAGTAATCACCTTTGGAAATCCATATCCCTTCCCCCCCCTCCTGCAAAGGTAACCACCATGAAAAGCCTTTCCAAAGCTATCTTTGCCCTCCTAAAAACAGAGGTGGATAACCACACAGCAGCCATGTAAATGGAGACTAGTTGCATGACTGTTGAATCAACCACCAATGCACTATGAACATGTACACAAATGCATGGATTCCGCCATGCCCAATAGAACCAGTACCCTCACCTCCAAACAAAGGCAGCCAGTCCAGTGGTCTCCAGCCATAAAGACACTCTACAACAGAAGGAGGAAACTGATATGGAAAAAGGTGATGTCCTAAGACTGGAAAAATCCCCTTCTCAGCCTCAACAAAAAGATGAGATTCCTCATGAAATACTCTAAAGCTAGCTGTGAAAACAGAATTGCAGCACACAGTAAAGACATCCATAAGTCCTCCTATAGTAATTAAAAGAATCTCCAAGGCAATACTAACATGTGCTCTGAGCTATTGCACAATGTTAATTCCTATACTGAGGCAACAGATATTGCCAATATACTGGCACACAGAGTCAGTGGCAACTTTACCCCTCTCCCCAACCCCAAAGGACCAATCACAATACCAGTACACTGCCAGGCACCCAGTAGTACTGCTGCTTTGATTAACACATCACCGTACAAGACCGAGAATACAGCTTCTATTGGACCTGGTAATATCCATGGCTGTCTTTTGCATGAACTACAGAGTGAACTGGCACCTCAGCTGTGTGCCCTGTTCAATCACAGCCTCACCTCAGGTTTTGTCCCTACTGACTGATGCACTGCTAGAGTTATCCCTCTCCACACAGGAGGAGTGGCTGCAGACCTTGGGAAGTATTGCCACATTTGCCTGATAAGGCTGTTATGCAAAGCTATGGAATGCATTGTCATGGACCTAAGAAACAGGGATATAGGAATCTATAGACTCAAGATCCCCCACAGTTTGCTTTTGTGAAGGGCAGATCATGCCTGTTCAATCAACCTGGTCGACTTCTTTGAGTCAGTCACCAGAGCTGTGGATGAAGGCAAGGTGGTTCATACAGCCTACCTCAATCTGGCCTTTTCCTTTTCCCAATATACTCAGCACCCCTCCTCAGCAAATGTCCAAACTGATGTAATGCTGCCTCTCCAACTTTGTCTCATATCCATCCAACATGGCCTTAGCCTGTAATATTCACATTGCTAAACCTGTGCACCCATGTCACACCCAGTGCAAATCATAACATCTGTAACTCTGCTGTGTGCAGCTCTGACTCCTGCCTTTTTGTCATTTCCACTGTCTCCAACCCATATAACATAGGTGGTCTCACTACCCTCTTGTAGACCTTACATATCATGTTTACTGGTACTCGTCTGTCATATATCACTCCTGACACTCTTCTCCATCCTCTCTAGCCTGCCTTTACTCTCTTCGTCACCTGTCCTCCATAGTCCTCATTACTCTGAAATGTTGATCCTAAATATTTAAACACATCCACCTTTGTCAACTGTACCCCATGCATCCTCAACATTCTGCTATCCTCCCTCTCATTCACACACAGATATTCTGTTCTAGTGCTGCTGACCTTCATTCCTTTCTTATCTAGAGCATATGTCCACCTCTACAGGGTCTTCAAAAGCTGTTCCTTACTCTCAATACAGATCACAATGTCATCTGCAAGCAACATAGTCATTGGGGACTCTGTATGATCTTTTCTGTCAACCTGTCCACCACCATTGTAGATCAGAAAAGGCTCACAGCTGATCCCTGATGTAATCCCACCTCCACCTTAAACATAGCCATCGATTGTAATGCAGAGTTCAGTGCTGTCACACCATTCTTGTACATATCTTGTACCACTCTTACATATATCTCTTCCACTCATGACTTCATCATACAACACCACAACTCCTGTCTAGGCACCCTGTCACATGCTTTCTGTAAGTCCAGAGAGACATAGAGCAACTCCTGACCTTCTCTGTATTCCACCAGTAACAGTCTCAGACCAAACATCACATTGGTACTGCCCTTTCCCTGTATGAAACCATACTGCTAATCAGTGTTCCTCACCTCCCTGCATAACCTAGCTTCTACTACTCTTACTCATAACTTCATGCTGTGACTGGTCAATGTTAGTAGTTATCACAGCTTTGCACATCAACCTCAGTCTTAACATCATACCCAAGCACTTTCTCTCCACTCTTATGCAACCACACACTTCCCAAGATATCAGTAAACAGTCTAGCTAACACACCACTGCCATTTCCCCTAAACAACCCCATGCTTTCAAAGGTGTGTAATGTGGACCAACAGGCTTTCCAGTATTCATCCTTTCCATAGCTATCCTTACATCCTCTTTGTTAAGCTACTGAACTTCCTGATTCACCACACCCACATCATCCAACCTTCTCTGTCTCATTCTCTTCATTCATCAGCCTCTCAAAGTACACCGTCCATGTCCTCAACACACTCTCCTCACTTGTGAGTACATATACCTCATTATCTTTTGTCACCCTTATCTGCTGTACATCTTTCCTAGCTCAGTGCATCTGTACAGCCAATCGGTACAATTTCTGTCATCCCTCCTTAGTGTCCAACCTGTCATAGAACTCTTCATATGCCCATCCGCTGCCTTTGCCACCTCCCTCTTTGCCATGCACGCCATCTTCTCATACTTCTGCCTACATTCCTCATCTCTATGACAATCCCACTCCTTCTTCTCCAACCTCTGTCTCTGTATACTGTCTAGTACTTCCTCAGTCCACCAGCAGGTGTCCTTGTACTGCTTCCTCCATCCATGTCACCCCAAGCACCTGTCTAGCTGTTTCCCTTATCAGCTCTGCTGTACTTAACCAGATATTTGTTAGATTGTCACTGCCAACCAGTGCCTGTTTCAGCTCTTCCCTGAACTCCACCTCACAAGCACAGTTATCCAGTTCACACCATTTGATCCTTGGTGCTGTCAACACACCCCTCCTCATCTCGATCACCAACGTCATCTCACATGCCAACACTTTCTGCTGCCTAAATACACTTTTCGCTGTCACCACTTTACAGTTTCTAATTTCCTTCAAACTGGCCCTCCTACATTGGATATATTCCACCTGTGTGCATCTTACTCCACTTTTATATGTCACCCTATGCTCCTCCCTCATGTTATAGTGCATATTCGCCACAGCCATGTCCATCCTTTTTGCAAAATCCACTACCATCTCACCATCGCCACTCCTTTTAACACCATACATACCTATCAATTCCCCATCCCCTCTGTTCCCTTCACCAACATGCGCATTGACATCTGCTGCAATGATCAGTTTGTCACTCTTGGGTACAGTCATCACCATGTCATCCAAATGACATCACAGTTCTCTTTCTCATCCATCGCACAACCAACTTGCATAGCATATGCACTAACAACAGTCATCATTACACCATCAGCTTACAGCTTCAGAAACATCACTCTATCAGACACTTATGTCATCCTCCAGAAACACTCTTGACATACTGTTCCTTCAGCAGAAGCCCTACCTCATTCCACCTCCAGACCACACATTGATAGTATAATTGTGACTTGCCTACCATACACCTAGCCATGATCCCCTTCCATGTGGTCTCTTGCACACACACAATATATCAACCATCCCCTGGCCATCATATCAGATAGCCTGATCCCTACGCTACTCATACTGCCAACATTAACAATTCTTACACTCAATACCACCCTCCTAGCCTTTCCCTTCTCTTCCTGCCATATGACTATTCAACATCTTCCAGGGGATGCCTGTCAGTGCAAAGGCTACTGTGCTATTGAATGACTCAGGTATGTTACAGCAATATTGAGACACTGTCACTGATTTTGTCCCATTGCACCCATGTATGCATGGCATCTTACAGATGTTCTGCTGTAACAGGTTGAGAGGGATGACTGCACAGCATGATTGTGAATTTAGTGTGCCATGCTGACATAGAACAGATATGCATGTGAGGTATTAGATATGCACATGCCAGTATGAGTAGGTGTATGTGTCCACCTCATGAAAACAGACATAAGATGCAAAATGTCAGTTAAAACAGCTGTACATGTTGTACACATGTGTAATCTTAATTACTGTGCATCCAAAAGAGTGGCATTTCCACAGCTACTGGTTGTTGCATTGCCCTGACACAGCCATGGTTAGTACAGTAAGCATGATTATCATCACTAAATTGGAGAGGTGTCCAACTGTGTTATGACTTTGTGGCCATGCCCATTACAAACAACTGATTGAACACATACATGGCTGTATGAACTCAGCAATACCTTACTTGTCACACCTGCCTCCACCAATGCAGAGTAATCCCCTTTGCTGGGCAGTAGCATTACATGAACCACAGACTTGGTCCCTATAGTGGCTGTACAGGGCAAAGTAGGGCAGGAACTGACCTGACATCAAGCCAGCCATTGCCTAAACATGTATATAGGGTCACAGATGGATTACTGTAAGGCCAACTATGAGTACAAATTGGGCACATTCACCAGGGACAATCACAAGACCATCATCCCATATGTCTGCAATCTCGGAGGCAACATAACAACCCAACCTGTAATGGTGGCCGATCAGATCACATACACACACAACATAGCTACAGGCAACCTGATGCAGATAGGGTTAAGGCAAACATCCCCCCAGCTCCTCATCACTATAGGTGGATATGTACTACATCCACACCTCTCCCCTCATCACCAGTGAGCAGGTACATATTGCCTACTGAAAGGCGACAAATGTAAGTATCCATGGGATGTCATATCATCCCTGTCTACATCCTACATGAACTCAGGGATGTGCTCCCAGTTGCAATACACACTGTAGTCACACCAAGCTGCAGCACCATCCACACACCATCCGCATGGAAGATGGCTAATGTCCATCGATTTACACAGACCTGAATGAGGAATGATGGATTATGCGAACAACTTGCCCTCACTGCGGACAATATGACTCATCAGGACCAGGAGAGCAATGCAAGCTGGTACTGTGCTGACAGATTACAGGGGTATGCTGTGGTTGTGAGTGGTGGCTACTGGTATGGTTGTGAGTGTTGGCTACTGGTATTCAAGGTACATGTGCAGGTACTGGAGATACTGTTGCCAAATCTATGGGGTCCTGTGATGTGTTTCCCTGTTAGTGTCTACCAGGTGCAATGTCACATCACCGGTGGGAGACCTTTTCACCAGCAGAATGCAATATGATAATGGAAGCCATAATACAGAACCACACAGTTCTGTTGGGCCAAAGCCAGCAACATCTGCCTGAGAGGACCAGCCTGTGAGATGACCCTGTCCACAGGGTAAATTAGGTTGGCCTGCACACACGTACATACAAGCAGGTGTGGCATCATGCCACCAACCTCATACTCCATGCTTGGCAAAGGCTGCTGGTGTGGCCAGGGACCCAAAAACCACATGTGAATGTCCAGCCATGCAGCCCCAACTGACATCAAATGAAGAGCTCCTTGCCAAGCTTTGGCCACCCATCACAGTACAGCACCAGGGTACAAAGCCCCACTTGCTGGAGGTGGGTGGCACACACACAATGGACAAGGAACATGCAGGTAAGGTCCCAGTGGGGATTAGTAAACTACTGTATGAGACATACTTGTAGCTGTACAGTATCTACATGCATGTGCCAGGTCTGATTGCAGTTGTGGATGGGGATTTCTAATGCACAGAAGTGAAAATCTATGGTGAAGGACAACAAATTGTGTAGTATTGGGTCATTTGTACTGTAAATGTGCAGACATGCTGCATCCATCATTTTCCAAGGGTACATGTGAGTCTGCTGACAATACCTCTCTCTCACAACTACATAGGTCACTCTGGTCTGCATATGGGACAGCAGCCTGTAGCTTGTGGGTATGGAATTGTTCAGTTGTGCTTTGGCAATACCCAGGCTTGTGGAGAGCATGCAAGTTACCATGCACACAACTATGACTAATAGCCATATGTACAAGTTAACTTGAGGTGGGGTTAATTGTATTGCATCACAGTGCTAACCACAGGGGCCAATCTGAAGAGAATGTAACATTCCTGTACCATACCTCACAACCTGTCAGTGCAAGATGTCTGGACAGAAACCAGCAAATGTGTTGGAGAAACAGACTACGGTAGGGACATGTGTGAAACATTACTGCTATACAGTGGATATAAAATACATGCACACACCTGTTAAGATGCCATTTGTTCCTGAAATATACTGATTGAGACCACAATATGTCAGTCCACACCTTTCCCAACCTTTAATCTGACACATTAAATGAACAATTCACTTGTAAAACCAAGCATCTGGACTCAAGTATTGCACCTACAAGCCTGGACAAGTGTGAGGATAGCAGATGTTGTATCAGTATGCCCTTTCAGTCAGGTATAATACCTGATGCTGCCATATGTGTCAGTACACTCACTGTGGCCTACTTGGCAACTATATCGCATACATGGTCATTGTTAAGGCAGACGGAGCACTAACAGGATCCAAACATCTGGATGTTCCAGACACATCTGAACAGAGGACTGGTATGGTCTGTAGAATGGTTTCACATGCTGCATGTGAGGCAGATGCTATTACCACAGTATATAAAGTAATGGCATCAGGAGGTGGTCACCTGCCATGTATATTAGGCACATCAAAATGGTATCAGCCACACAAGTCATGGCACTCACACACACACACACACACACACACACACACACACACACACAGTATTGAGATTACAACTCCTACCTATCTATTTATGTTTACTATAGTGGTATGCAGTTATCAGACATGCCACAGAGCTTAGAATATTTCACCTCATCCAAACTTGTAAGGTAAATGACATCAACAGGGCTACTAAATTAGGATGAGTATGGTGTTACATAACTCAAAATGGTATAATCTTCACAGTACATGATTCTCACACAAACACAAATAGCTGCCAGAATTGAGATTAGAACTCCTGCCTATCTAGCTATTTGTATTATGGTATCAGACACGGTACACAGTTTACACAATCTCATCTTGTCCTAAGGTGAATGACAATAACAGAAGTAGTAACGTTTAGTGGTGAAAGTTTAATGGGTGGAACAGAAATCAAAATAGTATAAGACATGCAGTATTCGATTCATACACACACACACACACACACACACACACACACACACACACACACACACACACATACACACACACACACACACGCGTACAAACACACACACACACACACACACACACACACACACACACACACACACACACACACACACACTGGCCAAAGGTGGTTATAACTGCACAGCTGAGGTAAAGTATTACAGGTGGCAGGAAGTCTGCCTTCAGTTTCTACCATACATCTTGCTAGTTCTTTCTGGCTTGCACTTCAAATAGCATTATAGTTTGCACTTCAACAGGTTATTGTATCAATAAGTGTATCACACCTAGGAGCCATCAGCAGTACTCATTTATCATGGAATAAGCACTGGTACTTATTACTTATGACCATCCCTCCTGGCAGGATTGAAGTGCAGCTTTCTGTGCTTTCACCCATTAACCTGGTGCACTTATCCATTCTGAGGCACTTTTGCAACTGCCTCATGTACACAGACAGCCCTCTCCTCTAAACTCCAAACACTCAGACCAGGGAGAGTTACCTCTATATCACCAAATGTAGAAATATGCACTCTCCAGCAAAGACTGGGCTAGCTGGTCAAGAGGATAAGATCAGCACCTGCACCAAACCATGTGGACCACATAGCTCACCACAACACCCACTATGACAGCCCTGACATGCACTGAAAAGCCACACACCCTCCTTCACAGAGGCACTCAATGGGCATTTACACAAACAGCACAGACCAGCAAGACAGACACTCACTCAGACACCACGATATAGCACAGGCCAGAGGACACATATGTCACCTACACAGTGTGTCCCTCAACCTAAGCTCCTAACGCTGACCACCTTGCACAATACAGTAATCATGGGTGACTCAGTACTGTGGCACACAAATGTCTCACTCACTATGTTGATTATGGATAAGGTAACAGCCAACTGTCTATCACGTGCCAGCATCCAACACATGACACACCCATTCAGGCCACTCCACAATGGGTATATATTAAAATCTTGAAGTCTGGCAATATCAAATACAATATTGTCGAGATGAGAATAGCAAAAGAGCACTACACTGAATGTTTAAACGGAAAATCTTGGTAGAGGAGATTTCCATTTACTTCAATGTAGTGCATTCTTGGAGTTGGTATATTTAAGTAGGGGGTGTGGGGGTGCAGGGGGGCTTGCCCCCCTGCCTACACACTATTTATTTTTTTTTTTTTTGTTGTTTTATTTAGTATTTTATTTAGGTTTTGATGGTTTAAGACTTTGATTACTAAAGTTTGATCTTTAGGGATTTGAAGTTTTAAACCTTCGAGATTATAATATAGACCCCTCCACAACAACTACAAGTATCACTCTGTCATCATCCATTTGGGTGTGAATTACCTGAGACACACCTCATTGGGCTACACGACAACAGACATGGTTGAACACTTGGATTATGTGGTCCAGGCAGGTGTGACAGTAGCCCTGGGCAGTATACTGCCATCACCCAGACTGATGTTGCAGTACTATCAACCGATACTTGACTGCAACATTGGCTTATGTGTTGTGTGTCATTCTCATGGGATCCAGTACCTCTCCGCTTGGGATAACATGATTGATAGACCTCAATGCCTTGCAAGAGATGTCCTAAATCTGTCAGCCTTGGGTTCTATGTACAGGGTAAGTGTCTTGCCACCACTTTAGTGCCTTAATAGGCAGTGTTCCAAATCAAAATGCTACTGTAACAGCTAGACATGTATGCAATCTGAGGGTCATGCTGCTCAATAGTAGACATCTAACTGTCAAGATGCAGTCACTCAAAGCACTCCTCAGCCTGGAGGATATTGATAGTTGTGCTGTAACAGAGAGGTGGTTCACAGCAGCAGATGGCAGCCTTGCACTAAAAGGCTGTGACACATTCTGCAGCTGTCAGCACCAAAACTTGGACCACAGCTCAACAGGTGGTGTGTCTCCATATCCATAATGGATATGCACAGCTCCAGACTAGTATCCCAGCATAATGCATCAGAGGTACTTCCTGTAAAACTGACTTTGGGGAATAGTTCAGTCCATACCATAGCCTTTTAGGTTTAGACATGCTGCATATAAATCTCTCCACACCACACACTGTAGAGACCACTACCTCAGTACCACAATCACCACATCATGCTTGGTGGGACAGGTCCCTCACCAAGACACTGCACATACCCTGCAATACACTTCCCATACATGTCATGCAGAGCATCTAGGTGACCCTGTTCCAGAAAAATCTTGATGAGTGGATGGGTAATAGACAGTTCAACCGGTGGATCACGGCAGTGGCTATACATGATACAGGCACTGGGACATAACATCGGGTGGCACAATGGCAGGGCCCTTCTATGTGCTAGGCTTGTTAAGGCTCCAGGGCCATTACCTACTACACACTTGTGAACCTATAAGGGAATTACATCAGCAGGACTGATAAAGTAGTGCAATGGGTATTTAACCTATCAAAATACTTTGTCCTACAAACTTTCACTTGGCAGATTTGAATATAGAACACCTGCCTAACTAGCAATTTGTACCATAGTGTTATGCAGTTACTACATGCACTACAGAACTTAGTGGGCTGATAATTGGCCAAAGGTGCTGATATGGGGAATGACAACAGCAGGACTGATAAAGTAGGGCAGTGGGTGGGAAGCATTTCAAAATTCTTCTACTTACAAACATACATACCCACACACACATTTCCCGGATACAAGAGTAGAACTCCTGCTAAACTACTTATCTCTACTATAGTGTTAAGCATTTATCATGCAAACTACTGAGCTTACAGGGCTGACAGCTGGCCAAGGTTGCTGATAAGGTACTGACATCATCTGGACTGATAAGGTGGTGGACTGTGAGGTGCCATGGGTTGGAATGGCATAAAACTGTATCACCCATAAACAAGCACATGACTCCCTCAGTCTTGCACACACAACTGCCATACACACTTCTATATTTTCCAGGACTGATATCAGAACTCCTACCTAACTAGTTATTTGTACTACAATGTTATGCAGTTATCGCATACACCACAGAGCTTATTGGGCTGAGGCCAGATGGAAGACATATCTAAGATGACTGATATCTGCAGAACTACTAAAGTAGGGAAAGAAGAGGTGTACTGGTGGCTTTGAATAGACCCAAAAGCTTTTAGTTGTAAACACGCACACATGCGCTTTTATATTTGCCAGGACTGAGATTAGAATTCCTACCTAACTAGTTATTTGTAACTTTATGCAGTTATTACACACACCAGAGAGCTTATGGGATTGAGAAATGATGGAAGGCACTTCTAAGATGACTGATATCTTCAGAACTGCTAAAGTAGGAAAGGGGGAAGTGTACTGGCTTTGAATGCACCCAAAAGCTTTTAGTGGTGAACACACACACACACACACACACACACACACACACACACACACACACACACACACACACACACACACACATGTTCATATTTGCCAGGACTGAGATTAGAACTCCTACTTAACTAGTTATTCAAACTCCTACTTAACTAGTTATTTGTACTACAGTGTTATGCAGTTATTGCACGCACCACACAGCTTATGGGGTTGGGCCTAACAAAAGTGACTTGTATGCAGTGAGTGCATTCCCATGTTTAAACTCCTAGCCTTGCCTGTCGCCTGTACAGAGTATCACAGAACGTCCACATCCATGACTCATATATCTTCTTGTTTACACAAACAAGTGTGGTTTTCCAGCAAAAGTGTTTTGCAAGTCACTCAGGGTTGAAGTCAGATATTACTGACAGTTGACATTGCAGTTTCAGACTTCATACCCATCAGACATTCCAAGCTACTACAAATCATTCCATCAACTTTATAACATTATTAGAGCAGTATTTCACATGTGTACTTCTCTTTGGACCTACATCATTCCATTATTCATGGTTTTGTCTTGATTTCTGGATCCCCGAGGCTGGCAGGTTTGCTCCTAGCAGTTGTCAGCATGGCCTTTCTTTGCATTTTATGAACTGTGTTATGTTGGTGTTATGAGCCCCATGACACTCCCTAAAGTGCACTGTGGGTGAGGCATAGGCATTTTTCCAGAGGCCTGTAGGCCAGGTGTGACAGATGCAGGCCATCTGTAGGTGGGTAGTGCATTCTGATGATCATATGTTCCAAGGCTACCAGCAGGAGACACCCCTGGGATGGCACCAGTAAGTTGACTGTGGATGTTACTGAGAATTGCTTTCTGTTAATATTGCACCATCAGTCTTGGTGACAGCTGGTGCTGCTTAAGTTTAGGAACATGTTACTGCATTTCTATGGGACTATGGGGGGGTGACATGACTGTACACGATACACATCTGCACAGACTGTGCTGATAGTTCCTTAACATTTTGGTCCCATGTAACATAGTGGTGTCCCCTTTCTTTCAGACCACAGGTATAACAGTATCAACCACAGGTCAGATTGTTCTGGCGTAGACATTTGTAGTTTCAGACTTCTTGCCCTTCAAAGCCATACTGCCACTGCCAGACCTGCTGTGATATCACTGTGTAAAAGTCTGTGGATGGGGATTTCATGGATGTTGCCATGTAGGGGCTTTGCCAGGCATTTCTGTATGGTTGTCTACAGCTGATCTGCTGGTGGGGTTGGTGGTGGGGTTGAGACACCCACTTTGACATCCATTCTTGTGACCTATGACCACCTCAGTTATTTGGCTCACCGCATGTACTGCAGTGGTATTTGTCAACTAGGGTAGTACTGCATGGTGTAGGTAGGGCACTAATGGGGATACACATCCTGCTGTCCCACAGTGCTGTCAGTTGTCTGCTGCTATCCCAGTTAGCCACCTCATTCCCTTACATGCTTGATCAATACCATAGATATGCTATCAGAATATTCCACCCCATTATTTTAATTTGTTACAGAGACTGGCTTACCTTGTGCCTGCAGCTGTTGCGAGGGTGGTGCTTGATGGCTGCCTATGGTGGATGCATGCATTACACCGCCTATACATGGTCAGGTATAGGTGGTGTGATGTTTGGCATCCATTTTATTGTATGTGGGAGTCAGACAGAGAGAGAGAGATCAGTCCTAGGGCCCTACAGTGTCAGTGTATGTGCTATCTGTTGCCTCTTTGCCAAGGCTAGGGCATACTGGGCATGCGTCCATCTGGCTAATGGGGCAGGCTCAGGATGTTCCTCCTCTGAGTACTTCTGTGCCTGTGGATGCCTTGGCTATGGAGGGGGCTGTGAGGCCCTTCCCCATTTTGTTCCTGCTGCAGCTGTTTCCACAGGTTCATATTGTGTAGCATAGCACATACTATGACCATGTGTGCACATGTGGTTGGAGAGTACAGCAAGGCTCCACCGGATATGTCAATGCAGCGGAACCATGACTTGAGCATCTCAAACATATGCTCTTTAATGTTCCTGGTTTATGCGTGTGCCTCATTTTGGCATTCATGTGTGGGTGTGTGTGCATTTCTGATGGGTGTCATCATCCACGGCTCCAGTGCGTAGTCGGCATTCCCCACTAAATGGCCATATGGTATGCCCCCTGGCAAACCACTGATACAGCTGTGAGGAATGCCAGATGTGGGAGTCATGATAGCTTCCAGGGCAGCCAGCACACACAGTCATGATAATGCCCTGGGCATTGTACACGACCTGTCAGTTGATGGAGTGGAACCCTCTTGCGGTTTATGTATACCCTACCCTGCTCACCAGGTGGTGCTTTGATGTGGATGTGCATGCAGTCTATGGCACTTAGTACCTCATGGTAGTCAGCTACATGGTGGAAGGGATGATATTACAGGTACTCTCCTCACAGGTGGTGGGGAATTTAATGTGTTCCTCAGCATGTGGTCGCATGACATCCAGGAACTGGTGGAGTATCCTGGATACAGATGCCTGTGAGACCCCATGATATCCCCAGTTGGTCTTAGATAAGTACCTGTAGCTAGTATTCTTAGAGCTACACATACCTTGGTATCCACTGGGATGGGTTCCCCTCTGTTCTGGATGTGAGTCGAGGCCAGCACAGCTCCACAATTTGCTGCAATATGTCCCTGTCCACCCAGTAGTGCTCTACTATCTTCAGAGCATGTAGCCTCTGGTAGGTTACCCTGGTCCTGAACACTCTTCTCCTCCTCATTAGTCTGGAGCAGTTGTCAGCATTGTCCTCTTCACCACCCTCAGCCTCTTGCACATACTGATGTATGTGAGTGACAGCAGCCCCTATCATTTTGTTAGTCTTGTCAGGTAAAATTTCCCCATCTTTGTACACTGGTGGTGTAGAGTTTGTGGGAAAAACCAGACTGAAAGGTGTTTGCATTGCTTATAGTAGTGTGCTGCAGATGCTGCCTGTATGATTGGCTGAGTATGATACATTCCACCTGCTAGTTCTATTACTTGTATTTGAGTGCCTCTGTTCTGCTATTTCCCTTTTTTTTTCTTGTTCCACTTGCCATTTCCTGTATTTTTTTATTTTTATTTTTGTGGTTTAAATCCTGTTACATGCTACTCACACACGTTTAGGCGAAGTAAACAAGGCTATACAGCCTTGGACACACCCCCTTGCTTACATATACACAGTGTTGCCATTTCCTGTGGTTTTTATTTTGTTTGTTTAAGTCCCAGTGCACGCCACACAAACCCATTTAGCTAAGTTAAACATGTTTTAGCAGAAATGTCCCTTCATGGACGTGAACACGCTCTTCATTTCATGGTGTAAGATATTACAGCCTCAGACACACACCCTTGCTTAGCTGGATTTAGCCAAGTGCAAACCCAGGCAACAGTGCTCCAATGTGCTCACAGCAAGCATAGCGTACCCCCTTTTCATGTTAGTTGCTCCTCCTGCCTACATGATTCTGTTCTAGCACCTACATGGTTAGATGCAGGTTTTATACTTAAGAATATTTTGTTATTCAGTAACATTCCCCTCATTTGCATACCCGACTGCCTTGGCCCATAGATACTGCACTCACACAGAGCCTTTGCCCTTGACAACCACTGTCGCCTGGTATTGTTTTGATTCTGCATGCCATAGACTATAATGGCAAAATGTAGATGTTCTTTAAACTTGGGTTTTCACATTTTTTTTTTCTTATTTTCGGCACAATCATGTTTGCACGCCACTGTTCTATGCTTAAATGGCTGAAATAGGCAACAAAAAAATTTTATTTTATAAACAAATTAAACATTTATTTATGCCAATAGCCATATATTTGGACATCAGCATGCCTAGAAATGTAAATACATGCTTTTATGTGTGCTGTCATGCCTCTGTTTTCTTTATTGCAGAAGTGTGTTCAGTTGGTAATGGAAGACATTTCTGCTCTGACACTGTTCCTGCATGGGACCTGGCAGCTTCCTGAATCACTAATTCACCTCACTCGCATGGTTTTCATCAGCAAATGAGGTGATTAGCACACTGCATGGTCTTCCATGCAGGAACAGTGTAGACAGGCTCGTGCACATCTAATCAGCTGTTTGCTGAATCCCTCGGCAGCCAAACTCCATGCAGAAGCTACTACACTGTTCCTGAACAGAGATTTACCTTTCATGAATCCCATGGAATGACTTCCATAGCAAAAGCTTTTAAAAATTGAATAGAGATTTAAATTGAAAAGATGCATTTTTCCTTAAAAGAAACTAAATCTTTAAATTTTCCTCATTATTCATTATTCAATGGCAGGGCAAACTAGAATAGATAAAATAAAAAAGATTATAAAACTATATGAAGCAATGTTTGGGAATCTTCAAAAACATATATATGGCAAATCACCATCTTAGTATAAACACAAACTAAAATAATTGGAATTTGAATTAATAAATCTACAAAATGAGTTATAAAATGTTAAAGTTAATTATAATATCAATAATAAAAATAATAAAACTACTGTTGATAAAATAAATGATTTAAACAAAAAGTACTCTAACCTTTTATCACATAAAACAGCAATAAGCATAGAAAGGTTAAAAATAACCTTACTTGCTACAACTCCAAAAGATATGCATAATCTATCTAGAAGAGTTAAAATACAATTTAGAACCAATAAAGTCACTGAGATAGAGAATATTAAAATTAATAATATATATATGAAAATGTGAGATATTTTAGATATATTCAGACAGCATTCCTTATATTTAAATATGAAATCAGAACATCTAGACCCACACATAGAGTTAAGACTAGATTACACACTCCTAAAGAAGATTAACCCTGAAACAAAAATGATTTTAAGCAAATAACTTATAAAGAAGTGAGTAATAAAATCAAGCAACTTTAAAATAATAAAGCCCCAGGCATGGATGGTATAATAGTCGGAGTATACCAATTATTCTCGTCAACCATTCTACAATTTATTTCATGAAACCTTTATAGAAATTCAAACAAAATAACCCCGGAAATATTCATTAATTACTCCACTATTAAAACAAAATAAGAATCCCTCTTAAAGACCCATCTCTCTATTAAATAATGATTATAACATTTTTATGTCAGCCTTTAATGGTAGATTAAAAGTATTCATAACTCAAATAGTAAACAATGATCAAACTGGTTTTGTATACAAGAGACAAATCCATGACATTATTAGGAGAGTATTACCTCTTCTAAATATTTTAATTAACAGAAAAGAAGATGCTTTATTTGTGAGTCTATATATTAAAAAGGCCATTGATTCATTAAATTGCAAATACTTATTTAAAACATTAAAAATATTTAATTTTCCTATGCAATTTATTTTTCTTATAGAGAAAATATATAATAATTATAATGCCTATGTCACACTATGCCCTTTTACCTCTTGACCCATTACTTTTACTAGAGAAACTAAACAAGGGTGTCTTCTATCCACTGTATTGTTTGCCACTGAATAATTAGCAACCTCTGTCAGAAACAATAGGATAAAAGGTATATTGATATCAAATACCGCTGTGATTTAATTAAACAACTACACTAAATATCCACACAAATCAAAATGGAACAACAAAGCCCCCACATAAATACTTGGTTCTTCACATGTTTATTAAAGTAATAAAAACACTAAAAAAATTCAGTTAAGTGCTTTCATTCTATACCAAGAATGTCTTCAGAACTGAATAACAATCACTTCAAAAACTAATTAAATGCAACTAGTTTTCCAGGTATAAATGAGGGTACCTCTCTAGCTCCTGTTTTAAGATTAAAGCATTACAAATTGTGAGGTCATAGTTTCCTTATGATAATTTGGCTTATTAAAAGCATGTGCTCAAGAGATGGGGTGATTGGTATATATGTACCCCTGGATTCAGTAAACGTCTGTGCAGGAATATACCTTATTCCTGCATGGAAGGGACCATTCCCATGCAGCACGGCAGCTCACCATGCATATTCATGATGGTGTGCTGCCGTGCTGTAATATGGACACAGTTCTGTGCACGAGTGCAGGGGGTGTATCTGAGAACAGTTCTCTCACAATACACACACCCCCTGCAGACCAGAATTGCCATACGGCAATTTAAATAGAGCAAGATCACTCGTTACACCTCCCAACCCATCAGGGTAAGAAATCTGGACAAAGCCATATGGAACAATTGCCCCTACAAACTGAAAAAGTTAATAGAATAACAGGATTAGCATTAGCATGAATTTTCGGAAGGGTATGAAGTATATAGCGCACACCTCTCAACCCATCAGTGTAAGAAATATAGACAAAGTCATAAGGGACAATTGTCCTAACAAACCTAGAAAGCTGATAGAATAACAGGTTAAGCATTAGCATGGATATTCTGAAGGGTATGAAGTAAAAAAAAAGCAGCAAATAATTTTTTTTTCACATGTGCAATAAAGTTTAAACATAGCTGCATGGGTGTGCCCATTGCTTAGCTATGCTTAGCCCAGCTGAAACAGCACAATAAGTTAAATAAAAATAGATAGCCCACATAAGCATTAGTACAGTAGTGTAGTGGTTAGAGTGTGAGCCTTGTATATAATCATTCATGGATTAAGCCTCACCAAAGCCATTCCCATTTTGTATGTGTTATCATTACACTTTGAATTTATTTGTATGTATTTATGTAGGAAGCATCTTATATTTCTCAACCAGAGTAGTGTATTAGGCCCAGATGTGAGGTGTCAGTGTAGTAAAGTAGTGAAACCCCCATATAAACACAAGTGCCCCATACAGTATAGTCACACAAGAATAAATGTAATTACAGCGCATTGGGGGATGTCAGGGAAGGTAAACAAATTTATAATATGTAATGAATTACAAATCAATCCCATACAGGTAGTGGTCCAATAAAATAAAACATAAGGAATGCTAAGCATTGCACAGCTATGCTGATCAGGTGTAAGCATTGTGTACATATGAATGCTAAGCAATGAGTTGCCCAGCTAAGTGGATTTTCCCATTGGTAAGCAGTGCTGAGCCTGCCCCTTTAAGCACTGCCAACCTTAGCTTAGCAGGTTTGCCTGTAGCTTAGCTTAGCTCAGCATATGCAAAACTGTACACTCACGGCAAAGGGCGGGAATTCGGCTGTATTTAAACCCCACCAGTGGAAATACAGCTCATAAGGGGATGTAGCTCTCCACTGTAGGCAGTATGGCAGGTGTTGGAGAGGGCATGTGCTTTTGGGCACAACGGTGGGGCATACAGTAGTCCAAGATCATGGTAGGACTCCTGGTAAAAAAACTATGACATGAGACTGATGCAGGACCAGTACCAGGGCTCCCAATGCAAAGCAAAAGCCTGGGAAAGTCTCACCTGTGATCTCACCAGTGCCACTGGTATCCCTTGGACTGGTGAGCAGGTCTGGCACCACTATGCCGACTTAAAATGGTGAAAAAGAGAGCTCTTGGAACAGTGGGTCCAAGAAGCAAGACAGAGGGGTGATGTCCCGGAAGTATGTAAGTATTCATAGCAATAACTCTTTACCAAAGTCCAGCCTGTGTATGTGATGGATAGG
>NC_056737.1:1889856676-1889879176 GCF_019279795.1 Protopterus annectens | reverse complement strand
CCTAAGAAGGTGTGCATGCCATGCACAGGGGTTTAAAGGGAAAAAAAAGTAAACCAGGAAGTAGCAGTTCTGTGCACATTCGAGCACTGTGTTTGCATGGCGCACCCCCAGGCTTAAACAGGTAGGCAGTCGGAAGTGAAAGCAGCAGTAGGAAGGTAATCAAGGAGAACTAGCATAGCTGGCAAGTGAAATGTATCAGAATCAGCCAATTACACAGGCAGCAGCCCAGCCCAGAAGATTACTATAAACTATGCAAACACCTTTCCCTCTGTTTTTTCTCACATACTCTACACCACCAGTGTATACAAGCGGGGATATTTTAACAAACAAAAACAACAAAATGATAGGGGCTGCAGCAGATATCATACATCAACATATGGAAGAGGCTGAGGGTGGTGAGGATGAGAATGCTGTCGACCAACCCAGAGTGAGGAGATGTAGAAGTGTGTACAGACCCAGGGTAACCTACCAGGAGCTACATAAGCTGAAGATAGTGGAGCACTATAGGGTGGACAGGGACCTCCTACAGCAAATTGTTGAGCTGTGCCAGCCACACCTGACACAGAACAGAGGGGAACTCATGCCAGTGGATACCAAGGTATGTGTAGGCCTAACAATACTAGCCACAGGTATCTAAAGGCCAACTGGGGATATCATGGAGATCTCACAGACATCAGCATCCAGGGTACGCCACCAGTTCCTGGATGCCATGTCAACACATGCCGGTGAGGACATATATTTCCCCAACACCCATGATACATTGGCCAACAATATGTGTCTCTTCCACCAAACATCAGAATACCCTGAGGTAGTGGGTGCTATAGACTGTATGCACATATGCATCAAAGCACCACCCATTCAGCATGGTAGGGTCTACATCAATCGCTAGGGGTTCCCCTCCATCAACTGCTAGGTTGTGTGCGATGCTCAGGGCATTATAATGAATGTGTGTGCTGGCTGCCCTGGAAGCTATCACAACTCCCACATCTGACATTTGATGAAGCTGTACCAGAGTTTTGCTGATGGGGACATCCCTTACAGTCACCTAGTGAGGGATGCAGGTTATGCACTGGAGCCATGGCTGATGATACCCATCAGAAATATGCACACACCCGAACAAGAACTCCATAATGAGGCACACGCACAGACCAGAATTATAACAGAGCATGTGTTTGGGATGCTCAAGTCATGGTTCCTGCGTCTGGACACATCCAGTGGAGCCTTGTAGTACTCACCAGCTACATGTCCTCAAATTGTCATTGTATGTGCCATGCTACACAATATGATCCTGCGGAAACAGCTGCAGCAAGAACAGCATGGGGAAGAGCACACAGCACCCCACCATTGCCAAGGCTTGCACAGGCACAGAGTGACTTGGAGGAGGAACAACCTGAGCCTGCCCCAGTAGGCACAAGGAGATATGCCCAGTATGCCCTGGCCTTGGAAAAGAAGCAACCCATAGCAGATACACTGACACAGTAGGGACCCAGGGAATGTCACCTCTCTCTGACTCGCACATACAGTAAAAGGGATGCCAAACATGACACTACCTGTGCTCAACCATGTATAGGGAGTGCACTATGTGCATCCAACATAGGCAGTCCTCCAGCACCATCTTCATTACTGGCACAGCCACAAGGTAAGTCACTCTTCCTACCAATTGCTGAATGGAGTAGTATGTGCTGTTACTTGTATCTAAGGTATGGATGTGAGCATGCAAGGAAATTGGGTGGCAGAATGGGATGCCAGCAGATAGTAAGCATCTATAGTGGCAGCATGTGATCTGTAACAACTACTGGTATCACCACAGTAGACAGTACTACACATGGTGACAAAACTTACTGCAGGAAATGTGCTGGGCCACATGTGTGCCCATATGACACACACATGCCAGTCAGGGAGGCTCACATACCCAACAACAGTCTCAGCCAGCAGGACAGGTGTAGACAAACACAAACAAAGGCTGTGCTAAGGCCTCTAAATGATGGCTATGGGTAACCTCCCTCTCCAGGCCTACACAGACAGACTACAACAGGTCAGGCAGTGGGATGTTAGTTCTGAAGGGTAAGAAGTCAGAACCTGAAATGTATATCAATCAAACCTAAGACCTGTAGTACACTGATATGCCTCTAGCCAGCATGATAGGTTAGAATACAGAATGGAATGGAGTACCTGACATACCAGTACAGTCATAGCAAATGTGTACAAGTGTCAGGTGTGTCCCCCCAATCCTATGTAGAAATGTAGTAACAGTCAGTGTGCCTCCCCCCAGTCCTATGTAGACACATAGTAATACACAGGTGTGGCCCCCTCAATCCTATTTAGAAATGTCAGAACATGTACGTGTAGGTATATTAACAGTGGAGCACAGATTGCCTGAGCTGGCCAAGATAGCAGGATAGATTGTAGCATGTGTACAATATGCAGGTCTGCGTGTGTTAGGTTGGTGTGTGTTGTATTTCGTGTGAGAGTGTTCAGTATCCATGCATGGTGAGGTTTGTCCTGGTGTCCATTGCCCAGTACTACCAATGACAGGGCCAAGTCCTCTCAACTGCAGTGCCAAACACAATGCTTCCCAGTATAGCACATTTTAGCAGTAAGCCATTGTATATGTTTGAAAGTAATATGTGTCACTATCTGAAAGATGGACGTGGCATGATTGTTGAGCCAGATATACAAGCAGTACACAGGGGGAAGTACCCCAGACAGACAGTGCATAATATGTAACTGTCAAATGGACACACCGTTGGAATTGTACATATAGGTTTGCAGAACATTATCTGGGCTTGTAGTAGGGAATGCCGATGTTGTCTGGCCAAACACTGGCAGACCGCAAGGGTCATAGGAATGATGTATTGAGAAACAGCTGATGTCCCTGCACAAGCCAGCATAAGTGGAATGCCCCATGCATATCTGTGAGTCAGATGCCAGTAGTGTCCAAAGCACACATGCACCCAGCTCACCCAACCACCACCCACAGGTACCTCTCCAGTCTTATTCCTGCTGTTGGGAATGAGTACAATATGACCTCCACATGTGTATGGCAATAGCAAAAGAATGCAGCATGCAAAGCAGGTGTCCCATGCAAGTTTGTCCCTAGCTGTAAGCAGCACCCTGCCAGCATCCATACCACTGGATCAATACTGACAGAAAGTATTGGCATGAACATCTAGCACACCTACCTTGTCACCCCAAGGGAATATACTGCATTGTAATCTGGGACTGTAGGACTGACAGAATGCAATGGCCTGCTACAGCTGGCCTGCATCACTACCAAATGGCCTACAGTCCTCTGCCAAAGGCCTGTGTCTCACCCATATTGCCAATGTATGTTATGTCATGGACTCCCAAATAACAACATAACACAGTCCACAGAACGGATATGCAAGGCCATGTGGACAAACCACAGTAACATGTCCACCATGTCCTATTTCATGAACTGTGGATCAACACCAATATACTGCTGTGATGAGGTGATAACTATAGGTAAGGTATCAGAGAATGTTCACATAATGTATGGAAGAGGATAGAATAATAGAGGGGGTGGGTGTGAGCAGGGGCAGCATGGAGTGTGTGAAGTCCAAAACACAGCCGTGTGCATATACTATCCCTGGCTGCAAACACAAGAATGGATGGCTACAAACCTACTCGTAAACCATAATTTGTAGGGGTAATGTCCTGACTTATGACCCCTGCCTCTGGATAACCTGTGTGAATCTGTACAGCTGCGAGGTATTGCCATAGCAAGATAAGGCCATACTGTCACGTCGATGGATGTACAAGTATGGGATCCTCTGCCACCACTGTATCAAGGTGCACAACCAGTTACGCAGACCCAGCAGCAAGTGTCACAGCTCCCCTCCAGAATGGCATGAGTTTGCAAGAATATGTAGGTGTTTCCACAATACTGGGCACAGCTGCATTCACCCTGTGTTCCCCAGGACATCACTGCAAGCAAATATGTCTACCTGACAGTATTCTATGACATAAAACATTACAGTGTATAACAGTACACATGTCTGAATATCTCTGATAACACCAGGACCGTGTAGTAGAAGCAGCACAGACACAATTACCTACAATGATCCACTATCCTTTGTCCATTTTGACCCAGTATTGTCAACTAATCTACAGATATCCTGCAGAAACAGTTTGCTAGGTGAAGGTGTAGAGCACAAAAGTCTGCACTGGAGTACAATCTACCTGGAATGGATTCACACATGCAGTAGAGAAGGCCATACTGGGCATGCTCCCACACTTAGAGAAATGAAGGCAATGTCAGACAACAAAATACTGAAAGATCATACTGGGCATGCTCACACACTTAAAAAAATGAAACCCATGTCTGACAACAACAGTGGACGATACATATCTGACAGTTGCAGATGTTAGTGCATACACTCCGCAGTATGCACCAGTCATGATTTGCACACACATTGGATAGGAATACACATATAACCAAGGACAACACACTATAATATGCCAAAAGTACACATACATAGATGTGTGGAAGAGAGTGACAGGGACAAAGAGCTATCCATCATGAGGCCTGTCCCACCCAGCACACAGCTAAATGGCTACAACCACATGATGTGTAAATGTCACTCACGTAGATATTTGCCTCTGGAATCCCTCAGCATTATAGACTCTGTGGTGCTAGTGCTAACTGTGCAACACGACTGTACAAGGCAGTAGTCATCTAGCAGTTGTATACATGTACCTGTGGAATATAAACCTGTGTGTGCCTGAGTGTGGTGTGTCTGCCTCTAGATGAATGGGTTATAGCCCATGCACACACACACTGCCCTCCCCATTGCCCTACTATGGCAAGCCTGCTGATGTCATTCACACTGAAATACACCTTTGGGGAAGAAGTAACCCAGTAATTTCTTTGGCATGTCCTATAACTGCGTAATGCTGTAGGGTGATAAACTAGTTAGGTAGGAGTTCTAATCCAAGATGTGGCAACTGTGTGTGTTTGTACGTGTAGGGATCAATGCCTTTTTTATGCTAGCCACACTCACTGCAATTTCAAATGCCCTACTTTAGCATGCCTGCTGATGTCATTCACTCTGAAATACACCTTTGGGGAATTAGTAGCCCAGTAAATACCATGGTGCATCCTATAATTGTGTAATGCTGTAGTGTGATAAACAAGGTAGGTAGGAGTTTTATTTCCAGACATGGCAAGTGTGGACGTTTTTGTTTGTGTGTTAGTTTGTCTGTGTAGGGAGCAATGCTTTTGAGGCCTTTCACAGTCACTATAACCTCCAGTGCCCTTCTTTTGCAAGCCTGCTGATGTCATTCACTTTAAACTACACTTTTGGGTAAACAGTCATCCACCTATCTCTGTGGCACATCCTATAGCTGCATAATGCTGTAATGTGATAAACTAATTAGGTAGGAGTTCTAATCCCAGACATGGAAACTGATTGCGTGTGTGTTTGTCTGTGTAGGGATCAATGCTTTCCCGGCTAGTCACACTCACTACAACTTCAAATGCCCTACTTTGGCATGCCTGCTGTCATTCATTTTGAAATACACCTTTGGTGAAGAAGTAGCCCAGTAATTTCCGCGGTGCGTCCTATAACAGTGTAATGCTGTAGTGTAATATACTAGTTCAGTAGGGGTTCTCTTCCCAGACATGGTAAGTGTGGATGGTTGTGTGTTTGTCTGTGTAGGGAACAATGCTTTTAAGGCCAGTCACCATCAATACAACCTCCATTGCCCTACTATGGCAAGCCTGCTGATGTCATTCATTTTTAAATACATGTTTGGGGAAGGTGCTGTTCAGTAATCTCCATGCTGCATCCTATAACAGCATAATGCTGTAGTGTGATATATTAGTTTGGTAGGGGTTCTGTTCCCAGACATAGCAAGTGTGTGTGTTTGTTTGTGTAGGGTGCAATGTTTTTGAGTCCATTCACAGTCAATACAAGCTCCATTGCCCTAATTTGGCAAGCCTGCTGATGTCATTCACTTTGAAATACACCTTTGGGATAGAAGTAGCCTAGTGATTTTTGTGGTGTGTCCTATAACTGTGTAATGCTGTAGTGCAATAAACTAGTTAGGTAGGAGTTCTATTCCCTAGCATGGCATGGGTAGGTGTTTGTGTGTGTGTTTGTTTGTCTGTGTAGGGAGCAATGCTTTTGAGGCCATTCACAGTCAATACAACCTCCATTTCCCTACTTTGACAAGCCTGCTGATGTCATTCATTTTGAAATATACCTTTGGGGAAGGTGTAGTCCAGTAATCTCTGTGATGCTTCCTATAACAATGTAATGCTGACGTTTGATATACTAGTCTGGTAGGGGTTCTAATCCTAGACATGGCAGATATGGATGTTTGTGTGTGGGTTTGTCTGTGAGGGAAGCAATGCTTTTGAGGCCATTCACAGTCAATAAAACCTCCATTGCCCTTCTTTGGCAAACCTGCTGATGTCATTCACCTTGAACTACAACTTTGTGGAAAGACTAGCCCAGTAATCTCTGTGGTGTGTGCTATAACTGCACAATGCTGAAGTGTGATATGCAAGTTAGGTAGGAATTCCAGTCCCAGGCATGGCAACTGTAAGACTTGGTGTGTGCATGTGAGAGTGAGTGGGTGATTGTGTTTGTCATCATAATCCTGTGCAGAGGTGGAGGTGAGTGTGTAACAACTGGACGCATTGTGGAGCAGGTTTTGCAAATGTTTTTATATGGTGGGCCTATTATATGTCACAATGTCCACCTTACAAGGATAACAGATGTCAAACAACAGAGAGGCTGGGGTTGTCAACCCATACCCCTACATGTGACATCAAGGCCTGGCGAACAAATTAGGCAACACATGTATTACCCAGAAAACACCCTCATCCCATGTCTCATACACAAACACACTCACCTAGGCAACAACTGCTTTGTTGGTAGTACCCTGCATATTGCCCAAAGATAGTAACCATGGTGTGATCGCAGCAGACTACAGAGGGCATGGCACCCTGTCCCATCACTACCATAGGCACATAATTGCAGACAGTGCACCTTCACTATGCTCCACACTGGACACCTGCAACAACTGTAATGCCGTCAAATGTGACCCACAAAGGACATACCATGCTTTAAACACATGTCCTGTATGGACAGATGCCACTGACACCAGGGAATACCTGTATCATGCTGTCAATGTAGGTGCAGGCTCAACCTGGTGTCCATTGCTAGTTCCCACCACAAGAGGCCAGGACTGGCACACCTGATGATAACAATCTGTGTACACAACATGACCCAGACACCCCAGGTACAGTTCCACATGTCACTGAACATGCATGTGGAATGTGTGCAGATCCCAGACACCATCCATGTCATGGACTATAGAACACATTTATGGCAAGCATTGCACAGCACTGGCCACACACAATAGTAACCCAGATGACTGGATGGTGAATACAATACCCACCTGTATGGGCCAATCCAGACACTACACCCATGAGCCACACTGCAGACAATTGTCATGTGGCCTGATGCCAAGGTATACCCTTCACCTAGCGATATACAGCCTTCTGGCACAGTCAACCACTACACACCTGTGAAGCAATGCACCCATGCATGTCAGTACTGGCACCCTGTGTCTGTGTGCGTGGATATAATTATTTTGACCCCATTCACACTCACTACAACTCCCATTGGCCTACAGAAGCATGCTGTCTGATGTCAGATACTCTCAAATACCCTTTGCCCATATATCATCCAGATAACCCCTGTGGTGCATGCAATACCAGCCTATTACTGTATTGTGGCACACTAGCTAGTTAGGAAGTCTATTCCTGACCCTGCCAACTGTGTTAATGTGTGTGAGTCCCTGAGAGAGTGTGGCTGTGTTGACATTGACAACTGTTCATGTGGACAGGCACATGCACTATACCTACCTTATCACTCATATATCACTGTTGCAGATGTCACTCACCATCAGATATACCTTTGAACAGCTACCCAACATATTAGCTATGTGGCGCATGCAATAACTATATAGGCATGTGATAGCGATGCATAGTCAATCAGGGGTTTGAAAACATGTGCTGGTAAGTGTGTGACACAAACATGCGTAGGTTTTACTCTCCCACTCCCTCCCTGACTTACTTTGTCTCTCTCTCTCTCTCTCTCACTAACTCTCTGGTGGATGTGGAGAAGTACACCTGCTTTGGTTAGGCAGCAGCTTGTGTTTTGTAAGTGATGCTCATGATCAGCTGATGGCCTCTGCATGAATTGCAGTTCCGCTCTAGCTGATTGCATGTGGAACAGCTGTGGTAACATTCCCATAGCCAGTTGCATGTAAACACACTCCAATATCTAGGAACATCATGTGGGTGTTGGGCCTTTTCATTCACTGTGAGCAGGACCTCATGTTGGTGTTTGGCAAACAGCATCACAGATGGTATTGGGATTTACCTCTAACAACATACACTGTGGAGACAGGCCAACAAACAGGAGGGGGATGTGCCAGACATGACTACAGAATGTAAGTGTTGCTCTTCTGCATTTGGAGTAATGTTCGTTTAACAGGGTGTGTGTGGATATGGCTGATCTACATGATTTAATACCTGTCATGACAGTGTTATGTGTTTGAGGGAAACTGCCACCTCTAGAGCTATCTGCAGACTGGGCAGTGTTTGAAGTCTTATGTTTCTTGTGTTACTCACAGATCACCCATCTTAGAACTGCAGAAGCATAGTCTGAGGATTGCAGTCAGTACATGGTGACAGCCATTAGGGTTACTGACTTCATATCCCTCATAGGACATATGTCACAACAAACCCTGTTATGACAGTAAATGTATGAAGGTATCACAGGAACATGCCAATATTGGCCCAGTGTTTGTGGCTCCAGCCACAAGTCTGTCAACCTTTGTACATATGTCATGCAGTAAGAGGTGCATATGTTCTGTACACCATTATTTATTGACATCATACCTGATAACAAGCCAGTCAGATATCAGACTGCTAGACATGCTATGTACAGTAGGGGTTATTTCTGAGGACATAACCTGGGCATTCTGTGGTTGTGTGTACAGTACTGGCATCTGTGTACTTATGGTGACTGTCGACAGTATGTGTATTATGCATACGTACCTTGGCCTGTGCACAGACAGTGGTAGATGCCATTGTTCTTGGTCCTGTTCTATCTTATGTTACATGCTGCTCCAGTGTATGATGCCATATTGGCTCACATGTCTGTAGGGCCAATCACACACACGTGTCCCATACCACAGACAGGTATTGGACCACACTGTGTCATGATCCAGTTTATATAGAGTTAGTGTGTGAGTGGCACATATGAGAATGGTATTTATCAGACAGTCCATATAGTGTCATACTAAGCTTGCATACCATATGTGGCTGTGGCTGTGTACACATTGGTTGTGGGTATGCACTTTCTCACAGGTGTCTATTACTCTGTGCTGTGACATGCATGTAAAGCCTGATATATTTGCAGGTACATGTGTATTCCCCCATACAAAATGTAGTCCAGTGTTATGCAGTCTGCCAGTAGTTTGCACAGTGCTTTGTTACATGCCTAGCAGCTTAGTGTAATTACCCAGTTTGCTGTTATGTCCAGATATTTACAAGACATACTGCTGCCAGGCCACCATAACTGTTGTGTATTTCTGACAAAGCAGTGGGATTCTGTACAGATGTATGTCACTAACTACTGGGTAGTATGTGGCCATGTAACCTCTGCACCACCAGGTATTATGTGTCAGGACAGAATGACATGTGTGAATGCATAAACTGTGTAGGTATATGTAGTCCAGCATTTATGAGATATATATCCACATTGTCAGGCATGGTCCACGTCTCGCACGAAGGGGATCTGTGTACACCTCTGGACTGGCCACAGAGTGCCAGACTGCCAGACTGTCCATATATATTGGCCATATCTCTGCTATAGTCCACAGGATCATTACTGTGCTAGCAGTGGTACTGTACTATGATGTTCTTAGGATGTCTGTCAGTAACCAATGGCGTGCATGTTGAAAGCAGATGTGACCTCCCACACACAACATGTCTGTTAAGACAACCTCTGTTAAAGTAGCAACAGTCTACATATATATATATATATATATATATATATATATACCTACAATACATCCATGGCATCTCCTTGCACCAAGAGGTTGGGACTATTGGTGATGAGGTAGGACTCCACTCCATGTTCTGGACATATGGTAAACATATATGTATATAGCTATAAATGTATATACATACATATATATATATATATATATATATATATATATATATGTAGATATATATTTTATATATATATATATATATATATATATATATATATATATATATATATATACATATAGAAACTCAAATATATACATATACACAGCTATATATGTCTACACATATACAGATGTTTGTTTGTCTTTCGGCTTTTCCCAGTTAGGGGCCACCACAGCGGAATTCCAGTCTGCTAATAATTGGCAGTAGATTTTAATGAATGCTGAGGTGCCAGCTCGACGTCCAACCTTCATCGAAGGCATGCTCATTTATGCCTGTCTTTCGAATGCCACCCAACCACGAGGTGGACATGTAGGCTCCACACAGATGGCACTCCCTGCACTCCAGCCGAGAATTGAACGGGAGAACCTCTTGCTGTGAGGCAACAATGCTACCACTGCACCACCACGGATATGTCTACACATATACAGATATACAGATATATATGCATATATAGTTATGGATATCTAAATATATATCAACATAAATAGGTATATCTGTACATATAGGATGTGCATACATATCTATCTATCTATATACATATATATAAATATATATATATATATATATATATATATATATATATATATATATATACACACACACACACACACACACACACACACACACACACACACACACACACACAGATCTATAAATGGCCATATATATGATGCACTATACAGATGTGTAGAAATACATGTATATGTACATGTTGACATATATCTACATATGTATATGTAGATATCCATATCCTTGTCATGTGTAAATATTACAGTTGTGTATACCTTCTCAGATGTACCACACCATATGTATCTGATATGTGTATATTTAGATATAACAACATATGTGATTCAACAGTAATATCACTAACAAGTACTACACAATTGTGGAAGTCACAGCAATTGTTCAATACTATTCAATATGTGTACTGACAGATATATTGGAAAAAAAGCAGGTGACTTCACAGCTGTCATTGGGTAGTGGTTAACTGTTGTGACTCTAGAATACAGAGTCATGGGATCAAGACCTGCAAGGGCTGTTTATTTTGTTGCTGGGCAGAACAAGGGCTGTTGGATACAGAGTTGTTAAGGCAGTTTTGAGCAGCTTTAAGCATGTTTGCACAGGTTTGTGCGAAGCTAAACAGTGCTTACGTACAGTTAAACATAAGGGCGTTTACACCTTGGAGGCTTCACTTACTAGTGCGTAAGTGTGCTCAGCTGAAACTAAGAGTAATGCTACTCAATGCCAGAAGTCTAAACCTCAAGATGCACGCACTCGAAACTCTCCTTAGCATGGAGAACATCGATATCTGTGCAGTAACAGAAACCTGGTTCAAGGCTCTTGAGAGCACCCCAGCATTACCAGGTTATACCTCATACCATGCTTTTCGGTCCCAAAACTTGGACCGAACCACAAAAGGAGGGGTAGTATCAATATTCGTCAAAGATACCCACACCTCCAGGTTGGTGGCACAGCACGAAGCATCAGAGACTATCCATGTGCAACTAACAGTGGGTAAAACTGCCTTCCAGTTTATAGCCTGCTACAGACCACCCTCCCAAACCCAGGAACCCCACTCAGCCTTCCTGAGAACACTGGAAAATATGAAGGTCTCTCCGAACACCATTATATTGGGTGACTTCAACTACCCAACCATAGACTGGGAGCATTACTCTAGCTCCAACACCCTAGCCCAAAGGTTCCTAGAATTTATAAACTCAAATGCTATGGAACAACTTGTTACCAATCCCACAAGAGGGGAAAACATACTTGACCTGATCATCACCAACATGGGGACTCTATGCTCCAGACCAGAAGTGTATCCCTCACTGGTAAGATCAGACCATAAACTAATCTCACTGGATATTCACATCCCGACCCCACCCCATGCCCAGAAAACCACAGTGAAAAACTTCTTTAAAGCAAATTTCACACTCCTCAAAACCGAGGTGGAATCCTTCAAAGCCCCCGGGCCTGTGGATAATACGGCCCAGACCACAAAATCCTTTATAAACGCATTCTATGAACAGCTTCAGGAATGCATGGATCATGCAATCCCAAATAAAACCAAGACCCAATCCTCCAAAGGCAGACGTCCTGTCTGGTGGACCCCAGCCATAAACAAACTATACAATAGAAGGAAGAAGCTACTACATGACAGAGCAAAATCCCAAAAAGGGAAGGCATCTCTAATCAGTATTAGCAAAAAACTACGGGCACTCATAAAATCGTCTAAGGCCAGCTTCGAGAAAAATTGCACAGGACACTAAGGATAATCACAAGGCTTTCTTTAGTTATGTTAGGAACCTGGGTGGGAATTCCCAGATATGCTCAGAATTAGTCCAAAATGACAAAAAATACACCGAACCCACAGACATTGCCAACATCCTAGCTGACAGGTTCAGCACAAATTTCTCCCCCCCTCCCCACCAAAAGGGCTAATATCTATCCCAGCAGAGTGCTGCCCCCCTGACATCTCAGATGCTCAGGTAAGAGCTGCCCTCTCCAAAGCAAGAAACACAGCATCAATGGGACCAGACGGTGTCCCGGGCTGCTTCCTACATGAACTCCAAGAAGAGCTAAACCCAAACCTAAAACTACTGTTCAATCTCAGCCTTACTATAGGATATGTACCCAAAGAGTGGTGTACAGCAACAGTGGTCCCTCTCTACAAAGGTGGTGCCTCAATGGATCCTGGAAACTATCGCCCCATAAGTCTCACTAGCTTGGTCTGCAAAGCTATGGAAAGGATCATCATGGACCTTATAAATAAAGATATTGGGGATCTACAGACACTGGATCCTACCCAGTTCGGCTTTGTTAAGGGCAGATCCTGCCTCTTAAACCTGGTCGATTTCTTTGAAACAGTCACCAAGGCCATTGACAAGGGGAAGGTGGTCCACACAGCCTACCTGGACCTCGCAAAAGCATTCGATACAATACCCCACTCAGGCATTATAAATAAGCTCACCAGCTTAAATATAAACCCCTATGTCACTAGATGGGTTGCAAACTGGCTCAAGGACAGAACCCACATGGTTAGAATAGCTGGAGCCATGTCAGACTCCAAACCAGTTACAAGTGGCATCCCACAAGGCTCAGTCTTGGGACCTCTCTTGTTCGGTATATATTTCTCGGAGGTACAGGCCAACATGGAAGGACTGTGGCTGACCAAGTTCGCAGATGACTGCAAACTGGGCGCCATAATAGACTCTCCAGCTGACACAAGCATCCTCCAAAAGGGCCTCATAGAAACAGACAACTGGCCTCAAGCTAAACGCCAAAAAGTGTATAGTCATCCCCTTTGGCAAAAACAAAGTGCCCACAAATTACCACATAGGTGGTAATCCATTAAGTACAGAAGAAGTAATTACGGACCTGGGGACCCAAGTTGATAGCAATCTCTCATTTGACAACCACGTGGCCAAAGTGGTTAGAAAAACATTTTATATAGCTCACCTAATCATGAAGGGATTCACATCTAGATCAGGGGAGGTCATCGTGCCTCTTTACTCATCCCTCATCAGGCCCGTAATTGAGTACAATGCCCCTTTTGGGATGTACCTTACCAGACACCTGCAGCAACTGGAAAGACCCCAAAAGTACCTCACCAAGAGGATCAAGGGGCTCAAACAGATGCTGTATGCTGCCCGGTTAAAGAAACTCCAGCTCTACTCAGTGGCATACCGCCTGCTCAGAGGCGATCTGTGCCTGACGTATAAAGCCATGTCCAACCCGGAATTAATGGACATGCTGCACCTCAGAAAATCCAAATCTCATCGAGCTTCGCGCTCGAGGGACTTAAACCTCAGCACTGAAATAAATAGGACATGCTGGAGGGACAGATTCATAACTCAAAGGCTCCCTTTACTCTGGAATAAAATCCCAGTCCAGGTTAGGCAGAGTCCCTCATTGACTCTCTTCAAGAGGAATCTTGATGAGTGGATGGGAGATCGTAGGTTTACCCCAGGTATCACTTCTGTGTCACTGTTAGACAGAGGCACAGTATACTAATCTCGAAAAAGGGCATAGCAAAATTAATTTAAAATGGGTGGCGAAAGCCATACACACTCTGGCTAGGCTTATAAATGCCCTAGGGCAGATAGCCTAGTATGAACCTATGAACCTATGTTATATTGCAGCAATGCTGACACCTATGAAGCATGGCTCAGCACTGGGAACCAGTACTCACATCCCAGTCTGATAACATAGCAGGGTAATGACATCTGTAATAAGTGCATGTAATGCCATGTACAAACCATGCGTCTATGTTCCATCATTACAGTAGCAAGGCGTGTGAGTGTCATGTCTGAGACACTCAAGTATATAAGACCTGTGCATCACTCTTATCAATGTGAATGTGTTACATACAAGGGTAGTAACCCAGGTAATGTGCCGTCACACTGGAATGTAGTGTATCATGCCATTACTACTGTTGATAGTGCTTTCCCAAGCAAGAGTAGATTGCTAAATGTAGTACTGGTAACAAGCACCCCTGCAGGCATAGCTGGACTCTGAGGCCTCACTGTCATGTTCCTGGTGTGTGAGCTGTGACACAGTATATATATCCCCTACTGGATAATGAACTGACATGTGGAAAGTAACTGTAGACATCTGTCTGTACAGCACATGTCAGTGAGGGCTTCCAACATGTAGTAATGGTATACATGTTGTTGTCAGATGTCTATCTGTCGACACATTAATCCCACTGCATAGCTATTTGTCAAGATAATGTCTGTCAGTCCCTGTACAGATGTGCAGATGGCAGGTATCCAGCTTGGATATGTACAAGCAACCTATGTTTGACTAACACTGACATGTCTGCCCAACTGTGTTATAACTGGCACAGATAGGACACAACTCCCTGTTTGCACCACATGCCATGGGTACCTCTACTACACTACCACAGACAACAGAACATGCTTGGGTACAGGTCTCCATCACAGTACATGTTGCATACATGTGAACTGGATCACCTCAGTGGCCATTTGCAGGAGGCACCCAGAGAATTGCTGATGCATGTCACTTTCACCCCGAGGGTCACGACAGTGGTGTCTGTTGATAGACTGCCTGCTGGCACATGGCAGGTGGCATGATACCACTGTATACACATCCCCTAAACTTCCCATCTCTCCATGTACAATAGCCAGGTACATACCTAGGACCACCTGCAGTGATGCACCCCAGTACTGACAAATGTGTATGTGTGCATTACTGTGGATATCAGTGTCTGTGTGTTAGTACACCTGTAGTTGGGAATACCATGAGGGCTTTCACACCCACCGCAACACCCATTGCCAAAGTAAGGTGTGGCTGCTGCTGTACCTGACATTACATGTACCCTGTTATGCTCCTCTCCCTAACAGCTACATGAGCCTTGCAGTACCAGCACAACAGTGTTGTACAAATGTGTTCATAGGCATGGGATACCCATTGAGTTCTGGCAAGTGTGTATATGTGTGCATGTATGTATATCTGTAGGGTATAGCATTCCGAGGCCACATACTCCTATTACAATACACATTGCCACACAGTATTACAGATATTGATGTTGCTGCCCATAGGTGAGGTATGACAATGGCTCACCCTACTATTCCTGTGGCATGTGCATTAGATGCATATCCCTGTAGTACCACTGTTGGGATGGACAATGGGTTGTATCGCAGTCATGGGCAATGTGTGATGGTGGGTATGTCAGAGTGTCACCATGGGTTCCAGTGTGTACAATATCCACTGTAGGGTGTTGATGCCCTGTACACTGTCATTACACCATTGCACCCCCAGTACATGTCCCATGTACCACTGTATGGTGACCACTGTCACCATCAACCATACACGTAACTGATACCACAATCCAGCCCAGTTATGCATGTGCTGTGTGCAGCCTACCTGTAACACATTGGACACACAGACAAATTAGTTAGCACTGATAGGCCCAGGACTCTCGGATGTGTGTCTGTCTGTTATGTGTCTGTTAATGTGTATATGATGGGATTTCACACTATGTATTGTCCATATACAACCATTACATCCCCCATTACCATACTGCACTTCTGGGGTTGTTCTGCATGTAACATGTAACCTGGAACACACCTCATCCTAAGCACTGTGTGGTGTGTGCAATGAAAGCCACACACATCAGTAGCACTACATAACTAGGTAGGGGTCTAGTCCCAGTGTTGCCAAGTAAGAATGTGCGTGTATGTGGATGGATCTACATCAGATTGCTGATTATATATGTCCCAGCGGGTCACCTGTCCATGTGTCATAGGCAGTAACTGTTATACAGACCTGTGACATGTGTTCAACTGTACCCAGTATATGTCACAGCCATGGTGTCACCACAGTGCCATACCCCTTGTGGAATATGACTGCAGACCATCCTCCTGCTAACACACGTACACCTACGACACAAATGGATAACATTATGGAGACCACAATCACTCAGTGTTACTAACAGCTACAATGCATCATGGCTGAACAGCTACACTACCTGACATGTATGCATTAAACATTACTGCTGACAACATGTTACACAGCAGTACATCGGCACACTCTAGTACAGTCACCGTGTGCATCAGAACCATATTAGCCTGTCCCTACATTGATGTTATGGATGACAGGGATGTGGCACAGGTATCATCATATACACAGGGTGTGTTGTTGGTTTGCCAGAGACTGGGGGTGGGCCATACATTTGACACCATGTGTGTGGGTGAGGGATGTAATTAGCTGAAATGGGCATGGTGATTTGGTGTGTGTAGGTATGGGGTTGCCCTAGATGTATTTGTATAGTGTGTGGGTATGCATGCACACAGTTCTGCCATGTGGCTGCCCTATACAGGTGTTTCTTTGACAGCTGCAGACCATACCTAGCAGGGTGTACAGTGCACCACCTCTGGCCCTGGACACATGGACTGTGCCTTCCAGGGGTTCCATGGGCACGTCCAGGTACAGGCCTCGATGGGCTACTCTCCCCTGATGATGACAGATGTCTGCTGGAACCATGTCTCTCCTAGGACTGGCCAGGACCACATGCACATGGCCTGCTGTGGTGTGGTGTGGACATTGCCCCCTGCAGTGCTGGGGCTGGTACTGCCACTACAGGAGTGTCTTGGTGTCTTAACTCATCCACGTTGACTGCCAGCTGTTAGTGTTGCTGACCTACTTCCACATGGCCATCGCCCCTTCCCACCACATGTTCGAGCATGGACAAACCACAGTCGATGAGTTCCACCATCTCACCCAACCATCTATCCATGACCTCAGTATAATCATGTAGGGCAGCTGCAAGTTCATGGATGTTGTCGCTTACAGATGAGAGAGCAGCCCTCTAGAGCCTCAGGCCCTGGCTGGTGTACAGTTCCATATGTGCCTGCACCCCCATGACAGTCTGAAACAAGTGCCGGGTGGTACCAGTTGTGGCACTTCTGCCAGGGGCATGATGACCAGTGGCCCTACCGCAAGCACCCTGGTACATCTGCCTATGTGCTGCCCTGCCGGACATCCTGCTATGCCTGCTGTGACCAGACACAGTAGGCATAGATACCAAACTCTCCTGTGCACTGCCACCAACCGCCAACTGTCCCTCTGCTATGGCCACTGGTGATGGGGTATGTATAGGCACTGTAACTGTGTGCAGGGTTGGGGTGGCTAACAGGGGGATGTCAAACGATGGTGCAGTTTTGGCCTCTGACAACTCTGCCTGTGCCTCAATGGTCCTATCATCATCTTTGGTGTCTGTATGGACACAACATCAGATTGCATGCAGGAGGGACCCTAACCGACCTCACCAGCTGTGGGGGGAAACAAATAATGCACCTTAAGACCTGTATAGCATTGCATAACAGTACACACACACACACACACACACACACACACACCCTGAAATTCCACCATAATACCTACCTTTCCCTGCGTTTACAGACAGTCCCATGTTTATTCACGTAAGTTCCCCATCCTGCATCACACTTGGTAACATACACTCATTAATACCACTCATTAACATATCATTCCTATAAATGCCTAGACTAGTGATCCCAACACAAAACCTGTTACTCTAGTACCTCCTTAACTTGAGTGGAGTAGGTTTTACATGGTCTCACTGCTGTCATACAGTGTTTAACCTGGGTATGTCCGGACATCGTGAGCATGGCCTCCATATGTTAGGGTCTACTATGTTCACTCCATAATGTCATGCACTGGAGGGTAATACGTAACTATTGCTCAGTATATGCCAGGTCTGCTGCTCAATCAACTTATGTGGACAACAGTAATATATGGATACACTCCCTTGTGTTGTCTAATAATTCCCCAATGCATCTGTAGTGCTGCATACATGGGTAGTCATTCACTTTTCTGCTGATTGCAATATTAAGGGTATACCTGGTGTCTAGTTTCCCTCCTAATGCATGTTCCACGCTACAGACCTTATTATACTATCAACTGTCCTGTGATTACATATCAGACAAATATTCCTGGTGTCTCATGTGTCAGTCCATTTCCATGTACTGCACGATTCCAAAGGGAAGTACTGCCGTATGAACAACCCCACAATCACTCATTTGCATACATGGACACCCACACAAACACACACACACACATGCACACACTCATCCTACATGCAGCAAACCCCCTCCACACCACCAGATTGCACTTACAGACAAAATAACCCCCCCACACACACAGACACAAACACACACCTTGAGGTTGCACAAAGATAGTGCACACAGTCCACCCATTACTCATCTGTCAACATACATAACATACGGTACTCAACAGCATGCAGTGCAGCTATAGTAGATCCATGCTAGCAACAATATACATGTGTGTGATGCATGGGCTGTGTTAGTAAGTGATGCCCCTTCACTGGAAAATACTACACCAATGTGCATAGTATTGCTGTGCACCTGTTCTGCACCTTGCTGTGTACTGTGCACCATACCTCATAGGTGTACAAACCATTGCTGAATGTGTATTACTGTGTCAGTTATGTCTGCTCTAATGCTCACAGCCCCTATGTGTTTGTGTAACACATACCTGGCATGATATGTGGTCAGATGTCATTTTTTAATGCCTGATATCTGGTTTACAGATCTCAACATTAGCGGTGCATCTATGACCAATATGATACTATTACACTGAAAACTATCAAACCTTACCATGGCTATGGGGAGTGTACATACCTTTATTGATATGACGCACTCCTCCTTGATATGTCATGGGACCACATCACCGCATAAATGAACATTACATGAGCCGGATATGTGACATATGTCCTGTACATTCTCATGCAGTGTCTAACAAATGTGTTAGGTGTGCAGATGCTGACTGCGATGCATACACGCTGTGGGTGCATATGTGTGCACGCCCATATCATGACGGTTTGTTGCACCTATTGTTATGTGTACTACAGCAGTCACTATTCCTGGCAGGAGTATACTAACATGGGCCATCTGCATTTGCCAGTATATGGTCAGTCTGCCCTACACATGTCCCCAACTCTGCATGATTGCAAGGTCTACTCATGTGCACATCCCTTGGAGTTCACACACTGCCATCACTAATGCTGTGGAGTCAGGGTTATATCTGCCACAGTTCCTGAACCTGACTGTGTGCAGATACAGTAATTTGTAGCATCCTTAGGATCCCTGCTGCAGTACACTGGTGTGTCATGATGACACACCCTCCCCACCTTCAGCCTTTTTGCAGATGCTTGACAACTATGGCCTACATATGTGTGCCAGTTTGCAGTGTCCCAAACACTGAACACCACGTGTAACAGCCTAGTCCCAGCTAATGACTGGCAAATATACAGATGTACATTGGCACCGGCACAGAACAAATGGGGATGGTGGGCCTGAGGTGGGGTGAGGCATTGTTTGTGCAGCACCTGTATCGTACATGATACTGTCTGTAGGATTCCAACATGGTCATGTTACACCAGTACACATTGCAATGCCTGACTATTGGAGACCTCTTCTGTTATGCATACACTACATGTGGAGAGGCCTGGCTGATGTTTCCTGTGGTACAACTGTCACATCTGTTTACCCTAACCCATAGGCCAAGCACTTGCAGAGTCCAGACAATTGCTGACACGGGTACCACACAGCCAGTACTTGCTGGACATTCCTGCTACTCATCAATGTTGTGGCATATTAGAGGGAAGCCCATATGACCAGTTTGCTACATGTGACAGCATTTGTCTTGGGTGGCCATCTGTTTAATTCCTACATCATTCCTGTCCCATACATCCTTGCTACATATATGACTGTCTGCACTGTTTGCCATGGCATATGCAATGGTGAGGTATGGCTACACGTGCAGCTCATGGGTGCTACTTGTTGGGTATGTGGCTCACACCATGTCATGTAAGATGTGTGCAAGCCAAACCCGCCTCTGTTGCAGGTAAGTGTGCACATTTGATGGCCAAAAATCTTGGACAGCAGACCAATACATGGTGTGACATTGGGGATGTGTACTTGCTGAAAGGTGCATTTCCATGACAAATGCATGAAGGCAGTACCTCAACAGCTGCTTTCACTATATTTTCTCTGGAGTGTGTGCACACATATGCTTCCAGTGTATGTAAAGGTATGTATTACCCATATTTGCTGCCCTAACCTACAATTCCATATTACACACCCAGTGCTCATGTTGGGACCGCATTGCAGGTGTTAAGGGCTGTGGACCACAGTATTAATTATATGCCAGAGTGTAGATCTGTAACAGTTGCCATTGCAATACTGGTATATACACTGTTGTAGCACTGTATAAGGGTGATGTTTCACACATGTTCCTACTGTAGGCCATGTGTCCCACCATTATGTTCATCCCTGTGGACACATTTCACAATGACAGGATGTTAGTTATCTTGCAGGTGTCTGACATGCCACTCAGATACACCATCATGGTCACCACTGTGAAGCAGTGCAGTTAACAGCAACAATACGTGAACATGTATGGCGTGCATTATGGGTAGGTGTGTTAGATGTGTGCATGGAATAAACCATAGCCATTACATGACTGGTGTATTGGCAAGCATGAACATAAAGCATACTCACCAGCTACAGACTACTGCCTTGGTGGTATTCCTGAGAGACCTACGTAAGAGTGTGAGAGATGTGATGTCAGTGGTCACAGCTGTGGCATTGCTACAGGGTGGGTGCAGCATTACAGTACATCAACAGTACAAATCCACCATACTACAGCTTATGCACATCTGTATATTACTACAATGCAACAACAGACTATATATATGACATCTCACATATGCATGATCTACCTGTACAGATGTGGATTCATATGCAACAGTGGTCTACTGATGTGCCCTGTGGCCTTACCTGTATGCTCCTCAGCCGGTGTGTGGGTAGCACCCACCTCCACGATGATCTCCTCCAGTTGTTGCATGTGCGGGTGGGCAGGTGCCACGAGGCTGGCGAGAAGCTCCTCAACACATGTCGGAGGGATGCATGGCATGACCCCCCCATTGCAAGATGATCCTTCCAAACTGCAGCAGCATGCCAATGGGCATTGTAAAGCAGGTCTTTGTGGTTATGCAGGCCGACATCATTGACCCTGTGGACTAGATCATTCCACAGGGCAGTCCGCTCTTGCTGCTCATGGGCTTTCCTGCTGAAGAGAACCTGATAGTGCTGTATCAGGTGGTTAAGAATGACCTCATTTTCTGCTGCTGAATACACCATTAACTGGCCATGGGACATCTTGCCTGAAAGACATAAAGATTTATACAGGTCATAGCAACTCATACAGCAAGGTTGCCATAGTTCTTAATGCACATCTCTCTCTCCCCCCACCATATCAGCGACAGCAAACTGTTCACACAACTCAATAGGTATGGCTACAGTTTACCTACCATTGGGACATGTATTGTACCATGCTTTGTGCTATGTGTTTGTAGCCATGTTCCCTGTGGGGACACTATCATTGCTGGCCTGTTATGGACTATATCACCTGCATGCCATTGTCAGGGCTACAATGGTTATATATATATATATATATATATATATATATATATATATATATATATATATGCATGTAGTATGCTTGCTATGTGATTACTGCACATCTGTCGTTATGTGTTATTGGGCATATCTATGCATGCTGTTGGGCATGTTCCAGGATAGTGTGAACTATTACTACCCACATATGCTCTATAAAAGTGACATAATAGCATATTTAGGGAATAGTTGCCAGCAGGACCACCTCTCCCA